>NC_141992.1:3955571-4098071 GCF_049901715.1 Pseudonaja textilis | reverse complement strand
ACAGGGTCTTATTTTCAGAGAAACGCAGTATATCTACATCAACTTCCACTCTCAGAATTTCCTGGCCACTGTTTTCTCCCCTGCAGCTGTTAAGCGAATCACTGCCATTGTTAAGTGAGTCACGCAGTCATTAAGTGAATCTAGCTTCCTCCATTGAGGCTGCTTGTCGGAAGACGGCTGGGAAGGTCTCAATTATGACGCCAAGATGCCGAGACTGTCATAAATACGAGCCAGTTGCTAAGAGTCTAGATTTTGATCACGTGGCAACGGTCGTAAGTGTGAAAAACGGTCATCAGTCCCCTTTTTTTCAGTGGAACGGTCACTAAATGGATGGTTATAAGTCGGGATATTCATGACAGGAAGTCATCTCTCTCTTGCTTCCCTGAAGGAACAATAAAAATCTTTCTTTCAATTAAGAATTTTAGATGAACATTAGAAATTAAAGAAAAAAGAAGGACCTGAATATTACATGGTTTGGGATTTGTTTTATAAATGGCTAGAAAATAAAATTAATTAAAAGGGATTAGATGTAATTACAAAGCAATAAGAAAAATTAGCATAATAGATATATTGAATATTACTTATATATATGGGAATGTGATATTATTATATGGTTATACTATTAAAAAGAATATTATTAATTGTTAAGCACATGAAATGTCTACCTAATTAACACACGGTTGAAATGGAATGGACTTATTGTATGTTAAAAATAAAAAGTTTGAATTAAAAAAAACCAATTTAATAAAAATTATCGTAATACAGCATAATCCTCGACTTACGACCATAATTGAGTTTCCGATGCTAAGCAAGACATTTGGGAAGTGAGTTTTGTCCCATGTGACGGTGGCCTTCCTCGCCACGGACGTTAAATGAATCAGTGCAGAACTGTTAAATGAATCAGTGCAGAACCCTTAAGAACTGAGGAATTCTGGGAGTTGGTCCAAAAGTCTTTAAAGTTGGCTAAGGAGTTCTGGGAATTGAAGTCCACAAGTCTTTAAAGCTGGCTGAGGAATTCTGGGAGTTGAAGTCCACAAGTCTTTAAAGCTGGCTGAAATTCTGGGAATTGAAGTCCACAAGTCTTTAAAGCTGGCTAAGGAGTTCTGGGAGTTGAAGTCCACAAGTCTTTAAAGCTGGCTGAGGAATTCTGGGAGTTGAAGTCCACAAGTCTTTAAAGCTGGCTGAGGAATTCTGGGAGTTGAAGTCCACAAGTCTTAAAGATGGCTGAAGAGTTCTGGGAATTGAAGTCCACAAGTCTTAAAGCTGGCTGAGGAATTCTGGGAATTGAAGTCCACAAGTCTTAAAAGATGGCTGAGGAGTTCTGGGAATTGAAGTCCACAAGTCTTTAAAGCTGGCTGAGGAATTCTGGGAGTTGAAGTCCACAAGTCTTTAAAGATGGCTGAGGAATTCTGGGAATTGAAGTCCACAAGTCTTAAAGATGGCTGAGGAGTTCTGGGAATTGAAGTCCACAAGTCTTTAAAGCTGGCTGAGGAATTCTGGGAGTTGAAGTCCACAAGCCTTCAAGTGGCCAAGGTTGGAGATCTCTGCTTTAAACAACTTGTCCCTTACTTTGGAACAACGCAACCCTTGCAAATAAACCTTCCTTCCTTCCCACAATTCTGGCATCAGCTCCACCAAAGGGCCTTCGGGCTCCCAGGAAGCCTTCACCTCAATGGAAACTCTCGTCAGCCAGCCCTCTCTCAAGTTTCTAGTCCTCATGGCTGAAAAACAGGATGCCTTTTTGGCTAAACTAGCCAGGCGCCTGGCTCCATCCTGCCCCGCAGAGATCGTTGTGCAAGTAAATTATCCCCCTTTTAGGGACTTCTCTGTGTCCTTCCGAGCCAGAAAGTGAGACCTTCCTGGTTTCCGTCGACAACTGGTTGAACTTGTTGCTGGGATGACTTGAGGTGTGAAGCAGGCCGGTTGTATCACAAGGAGACAACACGCCATGTTGTGTGTGGGTTTCTGCGGTTGTGAGTTGCCCTTGGCTGGAGCTTGAAAGGAAAAGTGTAGGAGATCCCTGGAACCTGTTATTAATCACTTTTTATAAATAAACAATATTTTTTTTTTCCCCCAAGGGTTGAATTCGCACCACAAGCCTGGATTTGCAAAAAGCCTCAACTTTATAAAGCCTGGATTTGCAAAACACCCCGGCTGTGTTGGCCACCAGGGATCAACCCAATAAATGACAGACAGGTCATAGTGGTGAATTGGTCCATTTAGAACGTTCTCAGACCGTGGCTAGGCGTTCCAAACCCCAGACTATTTTAGCTGAGTTTTATTGATTAAATTTGTATTTATGTTTTAATTTACAATAACGGAATTGGAGGGAACCTTGGAGGTCCAGTAGTCCAACCCCCCTGCTCAATCAATCAATCAATCAGAATTAGAGCTGGAAGGGAACTTGGAGATCTTCTAGTCTAATCCCTCTGCTCAATCAATCAATCGGAATGGAGCTGGAAGGGGCCTTAGAGGTCTACTAGTCCAACCCCTTGTGGTCTTCTAGTCCAACCTCCTGTTCAAGCAGGAGAACAGGATTACAGAATACGAGAATTGGAAGGGACCTTAGAGGTCTTCTAGTCCAACCCCCCCTGCTCAAGCAGGAAACCCTACAGAGGTAGTCCTCGACTTACAACACTTCCTTTAGTGACCATTCAAACTTACAGCGGCCCTGAAAAAAGCGACTTATGACAATGGGGACCTTGGTGATCTCTGAGCTTGGTGGTTTTCTTGCAGACATTTCATGACCCAACTAGGTAACATCATAGTGCCAGAAGGGACTGGGGTGTGTGGAGAGGAGAAGGAGAAAGAAGACCGTGTGGTCCTTGGTGTTCTCTGAGCTTGCTGGTTTTCTTGCAGATGTTTCATGACCCAGCTAAGGAACATCATCAGTGCCAGGAGGAAGGAGGAGAATTGTGGGGTTCTTGTTGATCTCTGAGCTTGGTTGCTTTCTTGCAGACGTTTCAGGACCCGACTAGGGTACATCATCAGTGCTAGAAAGGAGTGGATCTGTGGAGTGAAGGAAGAGGAAGGAGGAAAATTGTGGGCTCCTTGTGTTTTCTGAGCTGGGTGGTTTTCTTGCAGACATTTCATGACCCAGCTCGGGAACATCATCAGTTCTAGAAGGGAGTGTGGTTTGCAGAGACGAGGAGGAAGAGGAAGAGGAGGGAACTATGAGGCCCTTGGTGCTTTCTGAGCTTGGTTGCTTTCCCTGAAGATGTTTTACGACCCAACTAGATAACATCATCAGGTGCTGATGTTATAAATAGATATTGATATAGATATAAATAAGATATAAATATAGATTAGATAGATAGATAGATGATAGATTGATAGATAGATGATAGATAGATAGATAGATAGATGATAGATAGATAGATAGATGATAGATAGATAGATAGATAGATAGATAGATAGATAGATAGATAGATAAATGGATGGATATGGATAATAGATAGAAAGGTAGATAGATAGATGATAGATAGATAGATAGATTATAGATAGATGATTGATAGATTGATGATAGACAGATAGATAGATGATAGATAGATATAGAAGATAGATAGATGATAGATAGATATAGAAGATAGATAGCTATAGAAGATAGATAGATAGATGATAGATAGATAGATGATAGATGATAGATGATAGATAGATATAGAAGATAGATAGATAGATGATAGATAGATAGATAGATAGATAGATGATAGATTAGATAGATAGATGATAGATTAGATAGATAGATAGATCGATAGATTATAGATAGATGATTGATAGATGATTGATAGATTGATGATAGACAGATGATAGATAGATGATAGATAGATGATAGATAGATAGATGATGGATAGATATAGAAGATAGATAGATAGCTATAGAAGATAGATGATAGATGATAGATAGATAGATAGATAGATAGATAGATAGATAGATATAGATGGATGGATGGATAGATAGATAGATAGATAGATAGATAGATCAATGGATGGATGGATGGATGGATGGATGGATAGATAGATGATAGATAGATAGATAGATAGATAGATAGATAGATAGATAGATAGATAGATAGATAGATGGATAGATAGATAGATAGATAGATGGATGGATGGATGGATGGATGGATGGATGGATGGATAGATAGATAGATAGATAGATAGATAGATAGATAGATAGATAGATAGATAGATAGATAGCTATAGAAGATGATGATGATCGATAGATAGATTAGATGGATGGATGGATAGATAGATACCTATATCCTAGTCATTTCTAGCACTGATAATGTTACTTAAATGGGTAATGAAAAACCTGCAAGAAAACCACCCACCTCAATCAGGAATCTCACAGCTCTTCCACCTCCACCTCTCCCTCCTTTACCTGGATAAGCCTCAACCTTTTGCTTTACATTTCACAACATTCCGAGCCTTTCCTAGAACAACAAAACCGTTTTAATCGTCCCAACCTGAAATTAGGATGGTTTTATTCTTGGAAGTTTCGAGGGCAAAAACAAAACAAAACCCAGAACTGGTTTCCCAATGGAAACAAAACTAGATTGAGTCTTCTCTTGCGTTAAAACAGCCAGTTTCGACCAACTTCTTTCCTTCCCTCTCCATTTTTCCACTGTGGACTTTTGTGGACGTGTCTTTTTGTCTTGGTGCATGTGGACAGGCTGGTCATTAAATTCCGGATTTTATTTCGAGCTCTTTGTCCCTTCCAACAGTGGTTACAGGAGTTGTTGCCCCGTTTTTATGACCTTTCTCGCCCCAGTCGTTAAGTGAATCACTGCATTTGTTAAGTGAGTCCCGTGGCGGTGAAGTGAATCTGGCTTCCCCAGGGACTTTGCTTGTTGGAAGGTGTTCTGACCCAAACCTTGTTCCAAGGAAACCAACACATGAAACGGAGATAATAACAAAACGTTCTAATGATTCTTTACGGATTCCGTTCCTTCCCAGTTAAAAGTCTGTTTCAAACTAATTGTCTCTGATAAGAATGAGCTTTGCCAAGGTGGTGCAAGGCTGCCAAGAACAACAGATAAAGTTGCCAAGAAATAGTTCAAACACAGAGAGTCTCCAAACACAAACTAAGAGAGTCTGAACGTGCACAAGGCTTGAGTGCAAAAACGTCTTTGCTTCCTGCAAAGAGCTCCGGTTTCTCAGCTGGCTTTTATCTCTTAAGGGAGGGGCCATCACTTTGCAGCCTTACTCCTGACTCACCTGTGCTGCTGCAGCTGCTCTTTCCTTTGAGCAGCCCTGCGCGCATGCAAACTTTGGCACAGGCTCCTCAGGGACCTCTTCATCGCTGCTGCCAGCCTCCACAACCTCCGAAGGCAGCACTCCACTCCCTGGTGGTCCTGGCCCCATCCCTGCCTCACATGCAGGGCCCTCATCCGAGTCCTCGCTCTCCGAGACCTCAGCCGTCCGCAACCTGCTGCCGACAAACCACAACAGAAGGTTGCAAAAAGGGGATGACCCCGGGACACTGCAATGGTCATAAATATGAATCAATGGCCAAGCGCCTGAATTTTGATCACGTGACCCTGGGGATGCTATGAGTGGTGCAGTGGCCTAGAAGGTGAGCTCTCGCCTCACAATCAGGAGGCTGTGAGTTCGATCCTAGGTAAGAGACAGATATTTCTCTCGCTGGGCAGAGTGAGAATATATCTGGCTGAACAAAACTCTGCACTGGTGACAGGAAGGGCATCCGGCCAATAAATATTCAGCTCCATTCCGTTGCCTAGATTCCACCCCGCAAGGGATTATGGGGTGGTTAAAAGAGGACGATGATGACTACGGGAATGCTACAATGGTTGTAAGTGTGAAGAAAGGCCAGAAGTCACCTTTTTTTTTAGCGCCGTTATAACTTTGAACAGTCACTAAGTAAATGTGGTTAGTCCAGGACTAACTGCACACCCATTGGTTGATCTCTCCGATTCCAACATAATCTATAATTCAGTGTAGATTCAAATGAAAATACAGTTTAGGAAACAAAGGTCTGGGAATCACATCACATATACAGGAATGTTTCTCAGCTTCCGTAACTTTAAGGGTTGTAAGTTCAAATGGACACTAAACCAGTCAGAATAGAGCTGGAAGGGACCTTGGAGGTCATCTAGTCCAACCCCCACCCACCCAAGCAGGAGACCCTACACCATTTCTGACCGATGGCAGTCCAGTCTGTTCTTGAAGGCCTCCAGGGATGAAGCTCCCACAACTTCCAAAGGCAACTTCTGTTCCGTGAGTGGATAGTTCTCACTGTCAGAAATTTTCTCCTTATTTCCAGGTTGAATCTCTCCTTGTTCAGTTTCCATCCATTATTCCTTGTTTGGCCTTTGGGTCCTTTGGAAAATAGCTTGACCCCCTCCTCCTCCTCTCTGGGGCAGCCCCTCAAATATTGGAATACCGCTGTCCTGTCTCCCCTGGTCCTTTTTTCCCCTAGACTAGCCAAACCCAAATCCTACAACCGTTCTTCCTATGTTTTAGCCTCCAGGCCTTTAATCCTCTTAGTTGCTCTCTTCTACGCTTTTCCCAAAGTCTCGACATCTTTTTTGTAACCTGCTGAACAAAACTGGGTGCCGTATTCCAGGTGTGGCTTTGCTAAGGCTTTTTATAACGCAGTACTAATACTTCACCTAATGTTGATTCTATGCCTCTGTTTATAGAACCAAGGATTGAATTTGCTTTTTTGCCTGCTCACGTTTAAGTGATTGTCCACTAAGACTCCAAGGCCCCTTTTTACAGTGACTGTTTTGCAGCCAGGTTTGAGCCTAATCTGTGCTTGTACCTTTGTTCTTTCTTGCCCAGGTGCAACACGTACTGTTGTGAGTGAAGGATTACCTGTATTGCTGTGGAACGAGTTGAGTTTTGGCTCTGTTCCTAAGAGTCATTGCACTAGGCAGGTTCTTTGCTTGGTGGTGACATCAGGCGATGCTTTCTTAATCATAACGATAACAACAATAATATTGGCACTGACCTACGGACCAGTCAATTGCAAAAGGCAGCCTTGCTTGCAACAGCTTACATCCTGCAGTGACTTGCCCTCAGAAGGTGTGGGAGCACCATCACTTGAGAAGCTTTCAAGAAGAGATTGGACTCCCATCTGTCAGAAATGGTGCAGGGTCTCCTGCTTGGGCAGAGGGTTGGACTAGATGACCTACAAGGTCCCTTCCAACTCTGATTATCTGTTACACCTTGAACAGTCTCCGACAGCAACATCTGCCTGTCCTAAGTCCTTGATAGGTGGATAAAAATGTTAAAATGCTATCAATTGAATTGCATCCCAACCTTGCAGGATCTGATTGGTTAGTTAGGTGGATGTTTGGGGTGGTGGGGTGGAAGGGGGAACCAGCTGTCATGCTCCTGTCAGAATCTGATTCAGAGGGGGAAGACAAACAGCTGATAGGGAGTGGGAGTGTGGCTCCGTTGGCTGTGGAAGAAACTGGGGAAGGGCAAAGTCCGGCTGGGCAGAGCAGGGAAGAGGTAGAACAAGGGAGAGGGAATTCAGAGGAAGATCCAGGCCCACCCCCTCTTCATCCTAGGGCATGCAAGAAGGAATGGAGAAGGGAGCAATATGAGTTGCGTGGCTTACGGTGGAGGAAAGGGCCCTGATTGCCTTCATTAGCTGCAGCTGGGAACATGTGTTTAAAAAGGGAAGCTGCGCACAGCAAAGTCATTGGGAGCAAACGTGAATTTATCTTGTATTGTCGTGGCTTATCTGGGTTCCTGGCGTCTTCCCAACTGTGTGTGTTTTGCTGGGCTTTCAAGCCTGCAATTCCTTCTCCTGCCCCGTCAAGTTAATTACTTCAACTTGGTTTGTGTGGATTTTTAGTTACAGTTTGTATGTACTTTGTTTTCAGACTGAATTTTTTTAGTTAAAGGCTGTTCCTGGGAGAGTTTTTCTCCAGCTGAAGGTAACCAGGACATTAGGGGCAAAGTTGAGAGATATTAAAGGGACTCTTCTTACTTATGTGACTGTGTCGCCTTTGTGCCACGCCCCTTTGGGTCATCACACCAGCAGACAGTGTGACTTACAAAGAAGAGGTCTTAGGTAGGTCTACTGAGGTATGCCCGTTGCCATTCACGCTGCTGTGTTCTGGACCAGTTGAAGCTATATATACAGGTCTTCAAGGGAAGCCGCATGTAGAGTGCATTGCGGTAGCCAAGCTACAAGGTGGGCAGGGGATCAGTGACTTCCGGATGGGCCCTGTCCCCCAGTCTACCAAAGATGGAACACCAGATGGAGTAGTCCCCAAGTTGCCTTTCTTTTTCCCAAGAGACAACTGGACTTCCGGGTTTTTCTTTTGAAGACGTTTCGCTTCTCATCCAAGAAGCTTCTTCAGCTCTGACTGAATGGTGAAGGGTGGAAGGATTGATATTCCTTGCAGACAGCTGGTCATTTGCATCCTTTTAGAGGGTTGTTGAGGCCACTTGGAGGTTTATCTGTGTCCTCGGGGTCACCTGAGTGGTGCAAATAGGTGTTGAACCTTCTTGGAAATGCTGAAAGGACCGTGTTGTAGGCTGGAGATAGATGATGTTGTATCTCTGCCCTTCTGTTGACAGAGGGCTGTTCAATTTAGCTACTCAGGTGACCCCGAGGACACAGAAAACCCCAAGTGGCCTCAATGACCCTCCAAAAGGATGCAAATGACCAGCTGTCTGCAAGGAATATAAATCCTTCCCTTCCCCACCATCCAGTCAAGAGCTGAAGAAGCTCCTTGGACGAGAAGCAAAACCTCTTCAAAGAAAAACAAGGAAGTCCAGTTGCTTATCACCCATTCCCCTCCCACTTGTGACTGATGACTGAAACATTGTGGCTTATATCCTTATGATTTATATTGACCGTCTCCTAATATGATTTGATTGCTTATTGTACCCTATGACTAATATTAAGTGTTGTACCTGATGATTCTTGACTCTTGACGAATGTAACTCTTCTCTTCTCTTCTCTTCTCTTCTCTTCTCTTCTCTTCTACTCTCTTCTCTTCTCTTCTCTTCTTATTGTACCCTATGACTATCATTGTGTTGTACCTGATGATTCTTGACTCTTGACGAATGTCTCTTTTCTTTGATGTACACTGAGTGCATTTGCACCAAGACAAATTCCTTGTGTGTCCAATCACACTTGGCCAATAAAGAATTCTATTCTATTCCTATTTCATTCTATTCTATTCTATTCTATTCTATTCTATTCTATTCTATTCTATTCTATTCTATGCTATTCTATTCTATTCTTATTGTACCCTATGACTATTATTGTGTTGTACGTGATGATTCTTGACTCTTGACGAATGGATCTTTTCTTTGATGTACACCGAGAGCATTTGCACCAAGACAAATTCCTTGTGTGTCCAATCACACTTGGCCAATAAAGAATTCAATTCTATTCTATTCTATTCTATTCTATTCTATTCTATTCTATTCTATTCTACTCTACTCTACTCTACTCTACTCTACTCTACTCTACTCTACTCTACTCTACTCTACTCTACTCTGCTCTGCTCTATTCTATTCTTATTGTACCCTATGACTATTATTGTGTTGTACCTGATGATTCTTGACTCTTGACGAATGGATCTTTTCTTTGATGTACACTGAGAGCATTTGCACCAAGACAAGTTCCTTGTGTGTCCAATCACACTTGGCCAATAAAAGGATTCTCTTCTCTTCTAAATGCAACAACCTCCTTCAAGGAAGATCATCAAGTCCAGGAAGCCTTCCAAATTCCTTGCCAGCCGTCAAGAAGGAAGTGTTACCCCCATCTAAAGTCAAAGACAGACTGTCCCTAGATCTGGGGAGGTAGAAGTTTGAATACCTACCGCCCTCGGTCTTGGTAGGATGGAGTTGGAGACAATCTCTAATCTCCAATCTCTAATATCCACAGCCTTACATGACTGCCCCGGAGTCAAAGGCTACAGTTGGGTATCATCAACATGTTGATGATACTGAACCCCCAAACTATCCGATGACCTCGCCCAGCAGTTCCAGCCCTTGGTCATGTCAGAAATCAAAGGATGGGTTTTCCTGTGCCCCAAGGGGGAAGTCAACAGATGCTGAACCTGTTGTTAACTCCAATCAATTAATGGCATTTAATGCTAATTAAAGGTTAGTCAAATCCGGTCCGATTTGAGGCTCATGGTTGACCTTCCTTCTTTCTTGGCCAATAAAGAATTCTATTCTATTCTATTCTATTCTATTCTAGTCTATTCTAGTCTAGTCTATTCTAGTCTATTCTAGTCTATTCTAACCTATTCTATTCTAATTTCTATATTCTGTTCTATTCTATTCTATTCTATTTTCTATTCTACTCCACTCTACTCCACTCTACTCTATTCTATTCTAATTTCTATACTCTATTCTATTCTATTCTATTCTATTCTATTCTATTCTATTCTATTCTATTCTATTCTCTATTCTATTCTCTATTCTATTCTATTCTATTTTCTTTTCTACTCCACTCTACTCTATTCTATTCTAATTTCTATACTCTATTCTATTCTATTCTATTCTATTCTATTCTATTCTATTCTATTCTCTATTCTATTCTCTATTCTATTCTATTCTATTTTCTTTTCTACTCCACTCTACTCTATTCTATTCTAATTTCTATACTCTATTCTATTCTATTCTATTCTAATTCTATTCTATTCTTATTGTACCCTATGACTATTATTGTGTTGCACCTGATGATTCTTGACCCTTGACAAAATGTATCTTTTCTTTTATGTACACTGAGAGCATTTGCACCAAGACAAATTCCCTGTGTGTCTAATCACACTTGGCCAATAAAGAATTCTATTCTATTCTATTCTATTCTATTCCATTCCATTCCATTCCATTCCATTCCATTCCATTCCATTCCATTCCATTCCATTCTATTCTATTCTATTCTATTCTATTCTATTCTATTCTATTCTATTCTATTCTATTCTCTCTTTCTCTTTTTCTCTCTGTCCTTCCCTGCTCTCTTTCTATTCTATTCTATTCTATTCTATTCTATTCTATTCTATTCTATTCTATTTCTATTCTTGTTCTGCTGCCACTGACTTTTGGGGTCCTTTCAATGGCTCTGTTGATTCCCCCTCAACATGAAACAGCAACAAAGCTATTTAGCAATCAAAAGTTTAGCTTCTTAGCAACAACGACGATAAGGGAACTGGAGGTTATAACGTATGAAGAACGAAGAGTTCTTGATGCTGTCTGAGCTTGCTTTGTTTCCTTGCAGACGTCTCATGACCCTAACTGGGTAACATCATCAGTGCTAACGTCAGTGAGAAAACAAGCAAGCTCGGAGAACACCAGGGACCCCTCATTTCAACCCTGAGCTACAAATCTCCTTTATGGATATGAAGAATGTTTGCAGGAATTGAGTGACAGATAACAGATTAGCGGAGTTGGAAGAGACTTTGTAGGTCATCTAGCCCAACCCTCTGCCTAAGCAGGGGACCCTACACCATTTCTGACAAAAGGCAGTTTAGCCTCTTCTTGAAAGCCGCCAGGGATGAAGCTCCCACAACTTCCGAAGGCAACTTCTGTTCCATTAGTTATTTATTCTCCCTGTCAGAAAATTTCTCCTTATTTCCAGGTTGAATCTCTCCTTGGTCAGTTTCCATCCATTATCCCTTGTCTGGCCTTCAAGGGTGCCTTGGAGAACAGCTTGACCCCTTCCTCCTCTCTATGGCAGCCCCTCAAATATTGGAACAGTGCTATCCAGTCTCCCCTGGTCCTTCTCTTCCCTAGACTAGCCAGGCCCAGTTCCTGTATGTCTAGTCTAACAAAGAAAAGGCCTAGGGCTGACATGATAGCAATATTTCAGTATTTGAGGGGCTGCCCCAAAGAAGATGTGGGGGTCAAATTATTCCCCAAAGCACCAGAAGGCAAGACAAAGAACAATGGATGGAAATGAATTAAGGAGAAAAGCAACCTGGAATTAAGGAGAAACTTTCTAACAGGGAGGACAATGAACCAGCGGAACAGCCTGCCACCAGAAGTTGTGGATGCCCCATCACTGGAGGTTTTCAAGAAGAGACTGGACAGCCACTTGTCTGAAATGGTACAGGGTCTCCTGCTTTGGGGGTGGGGTGGACTAGAAGACCTCAAAGGCCCCTTCCAAGTAGGCCATTCTGTTAAATGGGCCGCAGTGCCCTGATCCTTACCGGCGAAGGCCTTCTTCTTCCTTCCATCCAACCAGGGATGATCAAGGGATGGGCAGCGAGCACCAAGGAGGACGAATTGAACGTGGACTGAAAAACCACGGAGAGATTGTAAAAGAGAACATTTCCAAATTCCGAGTAGATCGTGAGCTTCCTACGCGTTTTTGCCAGTTGGCTCCATTCCTCCATCCGTTGGAGGACTGGCGGTGATTTTGATTAAGCCTCGTGGTAGTTTTTGGCAGCTAGTAAGCTTCAAATGAGAGGCTGTTGGGGGCTGTTGGGAGGACTATTTGGGGTTTTTTAAAAAGCTTATCTCTTCTGAGAGCCGGTGGACTTGAACGTAGGAATTGCTTGTCCTTTTTCTACTCCCATCTATGTAGGTGGCCAAATTCTAAATGCAACTTCAATCTGCCCTTGTTGAAGCTCAGTCCGAATAGGGCTGGAAAGGGACCTTGGAGGTCTTTTAGTCCAGCCCCGCTGCTCAAGCAGTAGACCCCATAACCATTTCAGACAAACGCCTGTCTAATCTCTTTATTAAAAACCTCCTTCTCACTGGTTAATTGCTCTCAATGTTTAGAAGTTTCTCCTCAATTCTCTCCTTGGTGAGTTTCCATCCGTTGCTTCTTGTCCTGCCTTCAGGGGCTTTGGAGAATAGTTTGACTCCCCCTTCTTTGGGGCAGCCCCTGAGATATTGGAAGACTGCTATCATGCCTCCCCTGGTCCTTCTTTTCTGTAAATTAGCCATACCCAATTCCTCCAACTGTTCTTCTTCTGTTTTATTCTCCAGGTCTTTAATCATTGTAGTCGTTTGTCTCTGCCCTTATTCTCCGGGTCTTTCATCGTCTTAGTTGCTCTTCTCTGTACTTTTCCCAAAGTCAACTTCCAGAGTTGAAGTTCACACACCTCAACCCTGGGAATTGAAGTCCACCCATCTTCAAGTGACCAAGTTTTGAGAAAACACTGGAATCCTCGACCTAACGACAATTGAGCCACAAATTTCCACAGCTCAGCAAGACGGTTAAGTGAGTTTTGCCCCGTTTTATGACCTTTCCTTGCCATAGGTCCTTGAGCAAATCCCTGCAATTGTTAAGTGAACCGTTCTCTCATTGAGCGAATCTCTTTTGACGTTGTGTCAGGATTCCGGATATCGCCCTCATTCAATCATGAGCCTCGAGCCAAACTTCAAAAACTTTGAAGGATTTATTAGGAGCGAACATGTCAGAATGATCTGTATGAAGCTGATTCTGAGACACGTAATTCACTGTCACCCTTGACCCTGGTTTCCCCCCTCCGCCCACCCGTCTAGGTGTATCATAATTCATTATTCTCCAATGACACACGTTCATCCCCAGGAGTCATCAATCATGTTCTCCAATTAGAGATTTGCGTGGCAGAAATTCTGGTAGCTTTGTTATAATCTTTGTTTCATGCCCAACGAACACGCCGTGACTCCCAGATGCCATACACCCATCATTAAAAAAAAAAAAAAACCACTGTTAAAAATCTTCCCATTGAACTCCGCTCCACGTTTCCTGCCACGTTCTCCATGCATTTTTTTTAAAAAATTCTGGGAATATATGACTTATGTCTGTTGATTTGCCCTTTGGATGCTTTCCAAGAGGGATTTGCAAGTGAAATGCTTTGGGCCCCGGAGGGGAGAAGAAGAAGGAAAAAAAAAAACCATGCAAATATTTAAATTTATCCTGCCGCCAATGGCAGCTAC
The DNA here is from genome assembly GCF_049901715.1 of Pseudonaja textilis. Taxonomy (NCBI): domain Eukaryota; kingdom Metazoa; phylum Chordata; class Lepidosauria; order Squamata; family Elapidae; genus Pseudonaja; species Pseudonaja textilis. The sequence continues at coordinate 4,084,200 of NC_141992.1, read as the reverse complement.
GTTAAAACCAAAGCGATTTTGTTGAATCACTCTTTCGCTCTTCCTCTTCCTTCCTTCCTTCCTTCCTTCCTTCCTTTCTTTCTTCCTTCCTTTCTTTCTTTCTCCTTCCTTCCTTCTTTCTTTCTTTCTTTCTTTTTTCTTTCTCTTTCCTTCCTTCCTTCCTTCCTTCTTTCTTTCTTTCTTTCTTTCTTTCTTTCTTTCTTTCTTTCTTTCTTTCTTTCTTTCTTTCTTTCTTTCTTTCTTTCTTTCTTTCCTTCCTTCCTTCCTTCCTTCCTTCCTTCCCTTCCTTCCTTCCTTCCTTCCTTCTTTCTTTCTTTCTTTCTTTCTTTCTTTCTTTCTTTCTTTCTTTCTTTCTCTTTCTTTCCTTCCTTCCTTCCTTCCTTCCTTCCTTCCTTCCTTCCTTCTTTCTTTCTTTCTTTCTTTCTTTCTTTCTTTCTTTCTTTCTTCCTCCTCCTCTTCTCTTCTCGTTCCCTCGCAGGCAGGGACCTGCCTCACTCTTGTTGTGAAACTATTTTCGCTGTGTTACACACACGGAGAGGCGCGCTTGGCTGAATGAGTCCTCACAACGCCCACAAGCGAATGTCAACTCGAATCGGTTTTTAAGAGCGGTGGGAAAATGGGGAGGCTTGGATCCCAAAGAACCTTTTTTTTTCCCCACCCACCCTCTCCATGATCCTTCTTGGTCAACCGCAGCCGTTTGAGGCCTCGCACAACGCGCCCTATCAAACGTTGCTGCCACGCAGCTGATCCGTTGTCTGGTCCTTCCTTCAGCACCTCTCTCAAAGGAGGACGGTGGGCGGGTGGGAATCCAAATCCATTTGAGATCCTTGAGGCTACCCCTAGACGGGAGTCACAAAAAGAGCAGAAGAGAAACTCAAGGTCGAATGTGGGGTCCTTGGTGCTCTCTGAGCCTGGTGGTTTTCTTGCAGGCGTTTCATGAACCAAGAATGGAGAGGAGGAGGAGGAGGAGGAGGAGGAGGAGGAGGAGGAGGAGGAGGAGGAGGAGGAGGAGGAGGATTGTAGGTTCCATGATGCTATCTGAGCTTGGTTGTTTCCTTGCAGACGTTTCATGACCCAACTAAGTAACAACATCAGTGCTAGAAGGGAAGGGGGTTTGCAAGGGAGGAGGAGGAGGAGGAGGAGGAGGAGGAAGAGGAGGAGGAGGAGGAGGAGGAGGAGGACCGTAGGGTCTTTCATGCTCTCTGAGCTTGGTTGTTTTCCTTGCAGACGTTTCATGACCCAACTAAGTAACAACATCAGTGCTAGAAGGGAAGGGGGTTTGCAAGGGGAGGAGGAGGAGGAGGAGGAGGAGGAGGAGGAGGAGGAGGAGGAGGAGGAGGACCGTAGGGTCTTTCATGCTCTCTGAGCTTGGTTGTTTCCTTGCAGACGTTTCATGACCCAACTAAGTAACAACATCAGTGCTAGAAGGGAAGGGGGTTTGCAGGGAGGAGGAGGAGGAGGAGGAGGAGGAGGAGGGAGGGAGGGAGGAGGAGGAGGAGGAGGAGGAGGAGGAGGAGGAGGAGGAGGAGGAGGAGGAGGAGGATTGTAGGTTCCATGATGCTATCTGAGCTTGGTTGTTTCCTTGCAGACGTTTCATGACCCAACTAAGTAACAACATCAGTGCTAGAAGGGAAGGGGGTTTGCAAGGGGAGGAGGAGGAGGAGGAGGAGGAGGAGGAGGAGGAGGACCGTAGGGTCTTTCATGCTCTCTGAGCTTGGTTGTTTCCTTGCAGACGTTTCATGACCCAACTAAGTAACAACATCAGTGCTAGAAGGGAAGGGGGTTTGCAAGGGGAGGAGGAGGAGGAGGAGGAGGAGGATTGTAGGTTCCATGATGCTCCCTGAGCTTGGTTGTTTCCTTGAAGACATTTCATGATCCAACTAGGTAACAACATCAGTGCTACAAGGGAAGGGGTTTGCAAGGGAGGAGGAGGAGGAGGAGGAGGAGGAGGAGGAGGAGGAGGAGGAGGAGGAGGAGGAGGAGGAGGACCGTAGGGTCTTTCATGCTCTCTGAGCTTGGTTGTTTCCTTGCAGACGTTTCATGACCCAACTAAGTAACAACATCAGTGCTAGAAGGGAAGGGGTTTGCAGGGAGGAGGAGGAGGAGGAGGAGGAGGAGGAGGAGGAGGAGGAGGAGGAGGAGGAGGAGGAGGAGGAGGAGGAGGAGGATGATTGTAGGTTCCATGATGCTATCTGAGCTTGGTTGTTTCCTTGCAGACGTTTCATGACCCAACTAAGTAACAACATCAGTGCTAGAAGGGAAGGGGTTTGCAAGGGAGGAGGAGGAGGAGGAGGAGGAGGAGGAGGAGGAGGAGGAGGAGGAGGAGGAGGAGGAGGACCGTAGGGTCTTTCATGCTCTCTGAGCTTGGTTGTTTCCTTGCAGACGTTCATGACCCAACTAAGTAACAACATCAGTGCTAGAAGGGAAGGGGGTTTGCAAGGGGAGGAGGAGGAGGAGGAGGAGGAGGATTGTAGGTTCCATGATGCTCCTGAGCTTGGTTGTTTCCTTGAAGACATTTCATGATCCAACTAGGTAACAACATCAGTGCTACAAGGGAAGGGGGTTTGCAAGGGGAGGAGGAGGAGGAGGAGGAGGAGGAGGGAGGAGGAGGAGGAGGAGGAGGAGGGAGGAGGAGGAGGAGGAGGAGGAGGAGGAGGACCGTAGGGTCTTTCATGCTCTCTGAGCTTGGTTGTTTCCTTGCAGACGTTTCATGACCCAACTAAGTAACAACATCAGTGCTAGAAGGGAAGGGGGTTTGCAGAGAGGAGGAGGAGGAGGAGGAGGAGGAGGAGGAGGAGAACTAGGCTCTTCTTGGCGCTCTCTAAGTTGGTGGTTTTCTTGCAGACATTTTATGACCAAACTAGCTCAATATCCGTGCTTCGCTATGAAACTATGTAGTCAGGCTTAGTTTTTTGGGGAGGAAAAAATGGGGGGGAAAAATTCTGCCTCTGCCTACCAGCATCCATCGGTATTCATCTGGCTAGCGTCTTGTCAGTGTGTGAGAGAGTTGAGGGCTGTTTGGAAACTGAAACAGTATTTGCTGTGTGAGCAAGGAGACAGCCAGGAGCCTGGGCATGGCTTCGCTCAACTGTTCTGTACTAAAGCTGCTTGGTGCTCTGAAACTGAAACTCCTCTGCTTGTGTTTTGCGTTTGGAAGAGATTTCTTTTTTTCAGGTGGGGAGGAGGGGGAGTAGAACTCCTTAGCATCAGAGCGTGTTAATTAATAATAATAATAATAATAATAATAATAATAATAATAATAATAATAATAATAATATTTAGGAAATGCTAATGCTCTGGTGGTCATTTTGAAAAACCCTTTCTAAGTGAGCCCCTAGAAACCAAGAGGAATATATGTGCCAAATTTTCAAGTTTGTAGGCTTGATGGGTTCTGGAGATTTTGTGATGATGCCTGAGTGGTATTTGGGGCTTTGCTATACTGTATATGGACTAGGGAAGATAATCGGTGCTGGAAGGAGTTTGTGGAGAGGAGGAGACAGAGACGGTGACTGTAAGGTTCTTGGCGCTCTCTGAGTTTGGCGGTTTTCTTGCACGCATTTCATGACACAAACAGACGTCCTCATCAGTGTTGGAAGGGAGTGAGGTTTGCAGAGAGGAGGAGCCAGGAAGAGGATTGTGGAGTCCTTGCTGTGATCAAGGTTTGCTCATTTTCTTGCAGATGTTTCAATACAGATAGGCCTTGACTTACGAATCCCACCGTGGAGCCCGGCATTTCCTTTTGCTAAGCAAGACGCTTCAGTGAGTTTCCACTCCATTTTACAACCACACCGTGGCCACAGCTGCTCAGTGAATCACTGCAGTTGCTCAAATTGGCTTTGCTTCCCGGAAGGTTGCAAAACTTTCCGATCCCGGGAGCTGACCTTGCAGTCACAAATCTATGGGCCGGTTTGCCAAGCATCGGATTTGGGTCACGTTGGAACGTGGGGAATGCTGCAACGGACATGCCGGTTTGCCAAGCATCTGGACGTGCGCGGCAGCATCCCCCCAAAAGCGAACACAATCCTGGGTTGCCTAAAGAGAGACATTTCCGACGGTTGCGGTGTCCGAAGGTCCCATGAGCACTTTTTTCCGACCTTCTGGCAAGCCAACAGATTTGCTTAACGGCCGTGGGACGAACGGAACAGCTGCGGCGATTCGCTGAGCGAGAAAAGTCATACAACCGGGGCAAAAGTCCTGTGATGACCCGGGTTGGGGGTGGGGGGTGGGATCAAAAAATAAACACAGTCACCAAAACCTGGCGAAGCCCCCTTTTCTTCCTTCACTTTGCTTCCAAACTCTGAATATTCTAGATGGAAGATAAAAAACTCCCACACAAACAGTGACAAGAAGGACAAAAAACAACACAAACCAGGCAAGGGCGGGAGGACGTCCATAGATAACACACGCTGGGAAGGACGCCAAACTCAAGAGAGGAACCATAAACTAGAGATATTTCCACGCTTTGTTTCCAGCACTAGTCCGTATGCATGTCCGTCCTCTTATCCAGTTGTCACAGCTGCAGCCCATGAAGGGGATCAAGGCCTTTTCCTCCCCCATAGACCATGTCTCTCCTTTATCCTCTCCTCCCTGCGTGCCCTAGGATGGAGAGGAGATGGGCCTAGGTCCTCCTCTGACTACTCAGCCGGCCTCTGCCCTTCCCCAGCCTCCTCCACAACCTCCGAAGCCACACTTCTACTCCCTGTTGGCTGTTCCTCCTCTCCCTCAGAGTCCAACTCTACCAAGGGCATGAAAAGTCCCTCAAGTGATGTCTCAGCGACTTAAATGTCGGGCTCCATTGTGGCCGTAAGTCAAGGACTACCTGTACCAAATGCTAGTGAGCGTGTGGCAACGATTTGAAGTCCCCCCCGCTTGTTGCGCGCACCCACAAACTGCGTCAGTTCTGTGTTTCTTTGATGTCATCGGGCATCTGTTCTACTGGCTTTTGTCACTAGCGTTTCTATAAAAGGCGGTGCGATGATAACCCAAGTTGGAGGCTTCACAGATTTCCAAAGGAACACACACCCATATGGTGCTGGGGGTGTGAAATCCACATTTCTGGGAAGGAACAATGTTCTTCTCTCCCCGCTCTTTAAGTGTGCGTGGGGGAATCCCAGGCTTGGGAAATAGATTAGAGGTCAGGCTGGGGATGTGTGTGTGCGTGTGTCAAGGACTACAGTTCCCAACCAGAGCAGAGGTAATGGGTGTTGGAGTCCAGGTGCCGCAGACCTATGCTGTGAGATCGTTGGTGTTTGAGCCTTGGTGGTTTTGATGTTTCATGACCCAACTAGGGAACATCATCAGCGCGAGAAGGGAGTGGGGTTTGTGGAGGAGGAGGAGGAGGAGGAGGAGGAGGAGGAGGGAGGAGGAGGAGGAGGAGGAGGAGGATGACTGTGGAATTCTTGGTGCTCTCTGAGCTCAGTTGCTTTCTTGCAGACGTTTCATGGCCCAACTAGGTAACGTCCTCAGTGCCACAGGGGGTAAGGTTTGTGGAGAGGTTTGTGGAGGAGGAGGAGGAGGAGGAGGAGGAGGAGGAGGAGGAGGAGGAGGAGGAGGAGGAGGAGGAAAAGTGTGGGGTCCTTGGTGCTTTCTGAGCTTGATTGTTTTCTTGCAGATGTTTCATGACCCAACTAGGTAACATCATCAGTCCTAGAAGGGAGTGGGCTTGTGGTGAGGAGGAGGAGGAGAAGAAGGAGGAATGTGGGGTCCTTGGTGGTCTCTGAGCTTGGTTTCTTGCAGATGTTTCATGACCCAACTAGGTAACATCATCAGTGCTAGAACGGAAGGGGACTGCAGAGAGGAGGAGGAGGAGAAGGAGGAAGAGGAAGAGGAAGAGGAGGAAGGAGGAGGAGGAGAACTGTGGGGTGCTCTCTGAACTTGCCTGGGTTTTTGTTTTTTTGCAGACATTTTATGACCCAACTAAGTAACGTCATCAGTGCTAGAAGGCAGTAGTAGGTTTGCTGTCTGTTTGTAGTGGCTTGGCCTGTCAGTGTGGGTGCGAGTGTTCTTGGTGATTCCTTGATTCCCTGTTCACTTGTTTGTCTAAATTGGCAGTTCCTTGATAGTTTATCCAACACTAACAGGGAAAAGCGGCTTGCATATAGGCAGATAGCAGAAACCACACCCCGCTCCCTTCTAGCACTGATGTTGTTATCTAATTGGGTTATGAAATGTCTGTAAGAAAGAAGACAAGCGCAGAGAGCACCAAGGACCCCATAATTGTTTTTATTTTGTTTCTTCTCCTTCTCCTCCCCTCCTCCTCTTCTCCTTTTTCTCCTCCTCCTTTTTCTTCTCCTCCTCTTTGTCTCTTTCTCCTTTTTCTCCTCCCCCTCCTCCTCTTCTTTTTCTTCTCCTCCTCTTTTTTCTTCTTCCTCTCCCCTTCTTCTCCTCCTCCCACTCCTCCTTTTTCTCCTCCTCCTCTTCTTTTTCTTTTCCTTCTCCTTTGTTTCCTCTTCCTCCTCCTCCTCCTCCCAAACCAATGTTCCTTTCTAGCACTGATGTTGTTATCTAATTGGGTTATGAAATGTCTGTAAGAAAGCAGACAAGCGCAGAGAGCACCAAGGACCCCATAATTGTTTCTGTTGTCATTTCTTCTCCTCCTCCTCCTCCCCTCCTCCCCCTCCTCTTCTCCCTTTTCTCCTCCTCCTTTTTCTCCTCCTCCTCCTCTTTGTCTCTTTCTCCTTTTTCTCCTCCCCCTCCTCCTCTTCTTTTCCTTCTCCTTCTCTTTTTTCTTCTTCCCCTCTTCTTCTCACCCTCCTCCTTTTTCTCCTCCTCCTCCTCTTTTTCTTTTCCTTCTCCTTTTTTCTCTCCTCCTCCTCCTCTTCCCAAACCCCCCTCCTTCTAGCACTGATGATATTACCTAGTTGGGTCATGAAACATCTGTAAGAAAACAATCCAGCTCCAGAGAGCACCAAAGCACATTCAACCCGGAGCTACAAATACTCTTTTCTAACTAGGCTGTCAGGAACCCAGGGGTGATTCAGCTGACTCAGTTTCCCACCAGCCCATCCAGGGCCAGGCGGATCCTAAAGCCAGGCTTGTGGGAATGATTCAGTCAGCGTGGCGTGATCTGGTGTAAATACTTCCCGACTCCGTTTGACTGTTGGAGTGGAAGATGGGAATCTGCCTACGTGTTTCTCCCACTGGCCCCGGGGCATTCCAGTTTCACTCGCTTGCCTCCCTGACTCCTGAACTGATGACAGGGGCACATTCTTCCTCCATTGAAACCCTCAGTTTAGGCCAGGCTGAACGGGCAAGAGTGTTTGCATTGCTTAGCAACCTGGGCTCCCTTTTTTTTAACGCAAAAAGAAAGCAGAAAAGAAAAGGGGCGGGACGGAGGGACAAAGGGAGGGAGGAAGGGAGGAAAAAAGAAAGAAAGAGAAGGAAGGAAGGAAGGAAGGAAGGAAGGAAGGAAGGAAGGAAGGAAAGGAAAGAAAGAAAGAAAGAAAGAAAGAAAGAAAGAAAGAGGAAAAAAGAAAGAAAGAAAAACAAAGAGAAAGAAAGAACAAAAGAGAAAGGAAAGAAAAGAAAGAAAAAGGGAGGGAGGGTGGGAAGGAGGAAGAAAAAGAAAGGGAGAGAGGAAGAAAAAGAAAGAAAGAAAGAAAGAGGAAGGAAGGAAGGAAAGAAAAAAGAAAGAAAGAAAGAAAGGAGGGAAGGAGGAAGAAAAAGAAAAGGAGAGAGGAAAGAGAAAGAAAGAAAGAAAGAAAGAAAGGAAAGAAGGAAAAAAGAGGAAGGAAGAGATAGAAAGAGGGAGGGAGGGAGGAAGCAAGGAAGAAAAGAAAGGGAGGGAGGAAGAAAAGAAAGAAGAAAAAGAAAGAAAGGGGAGGAAGGAAGGAAAGAGAAAGAAAGAAGGAAAGAAAGAAAGCAAAGAAAGCAAGAAAGCAAGAAAGCAAGAAAGAAAGAAAGAAAGAAAGAAAGAAAGAAAGAGAGGAGGGAAGAGGAAGAAAGAAAGAAAGAGGGAGGGAGGAAAGAAAAAGAAAGAGAGGGGGAGAGAGGGAGGGAGAAAGAATTACATCCTCATGATCTCTTTCCTTTGGTGTCACAACTCACCCGTGTGTGCTGGGATTACACAATATTGTGACACATTGCTCAAACGAAAGGTTAGCTTGGTTACATAGAAGTCATCCTAGCAGTTTTGTTTAGTGACTGAAGTTAGGACATCACTGAAAAAAGACTTAGGACCATTCTTCATACTTAACGACCGTTGTAGCAACCCTGTGCTGACGTGATCAAAATCCAGGCACTTGGCAACTGGTTCCATGCTTATGACGGCCGCAGTGTCCCTGGGGTCGCATAGGATCCCCTCTCGCAACTTTCTGACCAACAGAGTCAACGGAGAGGCCAGCTTAAATGTGATTCACTGAATCACTGCACTGAGATTATTGTAATTGATTAATTGGTATATTGGCTATATTGATTACTCAAAATTGTTTTATTAAGCAATTTAATCAACGTACTATCTCAACAAACCCACCATGCCAGTAAAAAAATCCAATACCAAACCACAACCTAAAAAAAAAAAAATTCCCACCAATGAACCACAAGACTCTGCACATGCTGTAACTCTAAGGGTTAATGAAAATTCCATCAAATGTTCTCTGTGTGAAAAATACACTCATCATGACTGCCTGGAATTACCCAAGCAAATGACTCAATAACGAGAAACATCCAATTATGCATTTCCATTTTTCTGCCCACCATGCAAACCCAAACTGGACAAACATATAGCCCTGTTTGAAAGAGTTGAAACACGAATATCTTCCCTTGACACCATAGTAGCATCCCTGGACACTTTAAATGAACAATTAACTAACCTTGAAAAAAAAAAGAAGACACAACACAAAAACCTGGACACCCAATAGCTACAAACCAACAACTTCAACCTAATCCACAAAAAACCATAAATCCAACAAATAATGATATCCCAATCCTCGTCAGAGAAGCTGTTGAGCGCAAACGAAAGCGTCCTAACGCCATCTTATTTGGTCTAGAGGACATCCATAACAATGATGATATCACAATTGTCTGCAACATCATCAGTGACTATCAAGCATCAACCATCTCCCCTGATGAAATACTTGACATTTCTCGCATTGGCCGAGAGCTCAAAAACAGAGACGGCTTTGTGCCCCCATGCTTCTGCAGAGCCATTTGCAAAAATGAATTAAGCAAACATAAATTCATTTATATTATAAATTCACTCACCAAAAACAACACTAACCATAAAAACCTCTGATCTCGTCCTGACCTAACCTTACAGCAACGTGCCCGCTCCTGTATACTATGCACAGAACTCAAAAATCGTCTAGACAATGGAGAGAAGAACCTGTACATTGATTACCGTGCAAACTGTATCAAAACAAAGTCACACAGCCCACAACTCAGCATCCAAACCTTCTTCAACCAATCCACCATCACCCAAGACTAGACACGCACCCCCCCACTACCTCAGTTCAAACTACAACTGGCCTTAAATGAAAGCTACTCAATGCAAGAAGCCTTGTAAATAAAATACCTGAATTTCTCCTCTTACTAAATATAGCTAAATTTGACATCATATTTATCTGTGAAACATGGCCCAACACATCTCTCCCTGACTCCATTACCTCAATAAGAGTCTATCATGTTTACCGATCCGATCATGAAATCCGTAGAGGAGGTGGTGTTGCTATCTTCTATAAAAAGTCCTTACATCTAATAAATATCCAAGTTACCCAAGAGCTTGCTCTTCCTGAGACCATTATCTGTGAACTGACCTTAAATATCACACTTTGGTTCTTATTATGTTACAGAGCCCCTGCTTATGATATCAAACATGTAAATAAGCTAAATACACTACTAACATGGGCAGCATCCTGCCCACACGCTTTTATCTTTCCTGGTGACTGGATCCTAAATGAATGTACAACTGAACCCGTACATGCAACCTTCTACAATGAAGTAACAAATCTGAGACTAGAACAACAAATAACCAACAATACTAGGCTTAACTACTGCCTCTATCTCATCTTCCGCAATAGTTTGAATTCAATTTACGGAATACAAATTAAAAAACCCTTTTCCAACAGTGACCACAACATGATTGACTTTTGTCTCAACATACGTCCACACAAAAATCAAAATAATGACAAAATCCCCAATTATAACTTCAAAAAGGCAACTATGATCTTATAATCAATGATCTCTCTTCCCTTGATTGGCAATCTCTATTCACTGGATGCAATACTGTTGAAGATCATTACAACATATTTTTACTTGAAGTCAAAAGAGTCATCAAACTATATGTACCAACAACAACTCCCAAAACCAGAAAAAAACGAATTACCCATAACAATAAGGAAGCTTCAATCTAAAAAGAGATCACTTTGGCGAAAAAACAAATCTGGTCACGTTCCCAACTTCAAAAGCCGATACAAAAATTTATGCCACCACATAAAAACTGAATGCACTAATTATCACATTAAACAAGAGGAAAACCTTCTACGCACCAATTCCAACCACACTTTCTACAATTTTGTAAACAACAAACTAAAAGACTCAAGGTCCATCCCACCCCTGATAGGACCTAATGGTAAAGACTGCAATGACGACACCATCAAAGCCAACATCTTTAACACATTCTTTGGCTCAGTGTTTGTAAACAGCAATGGATCATGCCCAGTATTTCCTAGTTGAACCACAGACAACTACAATGATTTAATACATATCGGTTTTGCAGAAGACATTGTTAAAAAAGCACTACGCAACCTAAAACCATCTCTATCTGTTGTACCGGATGGAATATGTGCCTACTTCTTAAAAAAGCTACCCGCTGCCATAGCCGAACCTCTAAGTATAATCTTTGAAAGGAAGGAAGGAAAGAAAGAGAAGAGAGGGAGGGAAATAGATGGATAGGAGTAAGAGAAAAGAAAGAGGAAAAAGAAGGGAGGGAGAAAAGAAAGGAGGGAGGGAGAAAAGAAAAAGAAAGAAAGAAAAAAAGAGAAGAAAGGCATAAATCATCATATTTATTTAAGTGGCATTGTTATTTTATCATCCTCTTTTTATACATGGCCTGCTGATCCCACCTCCCCTTTTTAAATCCTTCCAACCACCCTGTAAGGAAATTCTGAGGGATAAAAAGTGATTGGACAAATTCTTAGGGTTATTTATAGAATCAAATTTGAATCCTGACCCTGCTGATCAAGGCCAACGTTCCCAACCGTTCCCTTCCTGATGATTTCCAGATGTATCAGTGGCAGACGAGAGATTTGGCTGGACATCAACCCAATAAATAAAATTAATTGTGTTAAAAAGCCCAGCCCAGCTTTTGGCTTGGAACTCTGGGAGTTGTAGTTTTCCTCCAGTCAGAAAAAAAACAGTGTTTTTATTTTTTTCAACCTGGGTTCCTTTAAGAAGGGTGGACTTCAACTCCCAGAATTCCCCAGCCAGCCGGCTGGGGAATTCTGGGAGTTGAAGTCCACCCCCTCTTAAAGGGACCCAGGTTGAAAAAACACTGTTAAAAGCAACAGACTTTTAAACTTCTCCTGAGTTTAGACTGCAGTAACGGCATTCTGGGGTCAGGAAGGCACAACCTTTGTGGGTCCATCCCTTGAAGGCGGGGAAAGGCCTTTTTCTGTACTGAATCCTCTCCCATTTCAAGGGTTGGGTTTCCACTTTTAATTTATTAATATTATTATTATTCAGCTCACATTTCAAGAGCCCGGGATCTTTTTGTGGGTGCGTGTGTCTGCAAAAGAAAAGAAATCACTCGAAACAAAGGCCTTTAGCATTGACGCAGCTCCTCCATTTTCTGCAAGCCCGTCTGACGCGACCCGAACCCAACGAGATGCTTCGGTTTTGCAGAACGGTGGGGATACAAAAAAAATAAATAAAAAATCTTTGGGGTCCTTTTCCCTGCACCCCCAAATTTATTCTACGCTTTCGCCCCGTTGTTCTCAGACTGCTCTTTTTTTCTGCTTTCCTCTTTTTTTTTTCTCCAGCTCTTCCCCCAAAGTTTTTAGGCAGAATGGTGAAACGGAGCCTCCATGGAGCAGCGCAGTCTACCTGAGGCTGGGGGGGGGGGAAGGACCGGAGAGAGGGAGGAAGGGAAGGAGGGAGTTGTGGATGGTGGCCTCTCGTACCCTTAGGTGCGCCGCCTTACCCGAATTTCGCCCAGCCTGAAAAAGCTCTGTATTTCACAGGGCAGGAAAAACATATAGATTTGCTCGAAAGCCTTTGATCTGATTGACTGTAGGTGTTGATTTTGAAGGAGGAATGAATGAATAAAGAAAGGGAGGGAGGGAGAGAGGGAGAAAAGACATGAGGAAGGAAGAAGAGAGGGAAGGAGGGAGGGGGGAGGTAGAGAGAGAGAGAAAGAAAAGAAAGAAACAAAGAAGATAGGAAGAAAAAGAAAGACCTGAGGGAGGAAGAAATGAGGGAGGGAGAAAGGAAGGGAGGGAAGAGGGTGGAGGGAAAGAGAGAGAGAGAGAAAAGAAAGGAAGAAGATAGGAAAGTAGGAGAGAGAGAGAAGAAATAAGAAATAAAGGAAGGAAGGAAGAAAAGGAGAAGCAGACAGGCAGGAGGGAGAGGGGAAGGAAGGAAGGAGAGAGAGAGAGGAAAAAGAAGGAAGGAAGGAAGGAAGGAAAGGAAGGAAGGAAGGAAGGAAGGAAGGAAGGAAGGAAGGAAGGAAGGAAGGAAGGAAGGAAGGAAGGAAGGGCATTTTATGTTTTTATTAGTTTTGTTTTGTTTGATTCATTTTATTTTACAGGGAGTCCTTGATTTACGACCACAATTGGAGCCAAAATTTCTGTCACTAAGAGAGTTTTATGACCTTGTTTGCCATAATTGTTGTTTTATGACCTTGTTTGCCCGTTTTATGACCTTGCTTGCCATAATTGTTCAGGGGGAATACCTGCAGTTAAATTAGCCATATGGCTGTTGAGTAAATCTGGCTTCCCACCCACCCCCGCCACTGACCGCTTGTCAGAAGGTTGCAAATGGCGATCGTGTGACCCCGGGACACACTACGACCATCGTAACGATGAGTCAGTTGCCAAGCATCCAAATGTTGATCAGGTGAACACGGTGATGCTGCAATGGCCGTAAGTATGAAAAATGGTTATAAGTCCCTTTTTTCAGTGCCACTGCAACTTTGAACAGTCAGTAAGTGAGCTGTTGTAAGCTGAGGCCTATCTGTATTCTATTTTATTTTACAGTGTATTTTTATAATTATATTATATTACACTATATTATATTATAATATTATATTATTATCCTGTCCTATAACCCAGTGTTGCCTGGGTATTTATTTATCTTAATCCTGTATTAGACAGGAAAAGCCCTGATACAAATGTAATTTCTAATGTTGGATTTTCCCCTTTACCAGAAAGAGGCCCTTTGTGGAGTACTGTGAAGCCGTTACCAAGGCAACTTCACAGCGCTGTACAGTAGAAGTCATTTTAAGGCCGTACGGTAGAAGCCATTTGAAGACACAACAGGCTGTAGAAGATTATTATTACCTTATAATTTTTTATTCGTCCCTTCTTGGCCTGGTTTTCCACCTAGAGTCTCACAACAGGGCCGCTTTGCAAAGATTGTGTAAAGAAATAAAAATATTCTTAGAAAACCTGTTCATCGCCTTCTCAGCCTTGCCAGGTGCCAATGCAGAGAAAGAGTTAATTCAATAACCAGGTCAACTACATTGTAAAAGCTGGCAGTTCCACTGGCTGCGTAGATTGTATGTATTTATTTCATCGAAACGTTTATATCGCTGCCTGTTTTATAACCAACTCTGGGCGGCTCCCCATTCGAAAGTTAAAACATACAAAACTATATTAAAACTATAAAATGAAACTCATGAAAAGGTTCAAACGGCATGCTTCATCAGGGTGCTGGAAAAACTCATTTTCTACACAGGCTATTTAATTGTTTTATTTTTTTATCTATTTATTTTTATCCCACCTTTATTATTTTTGTATGTCAATTAAAGCGGCAAACAGAGCTATTACTCCCTCTTCCTATTTTCCCCACAACCACGACCCTGTGAGGTAGGTTAGACTGAGAAAAAGGCATTGGTTCATTCAGTTGGCTTTCATGCCCAAGGCCGGACTAGAACTCACTGTCTCCTGGTGATTGACCCAAAGTCTCCCAGCCAGTTTCGTGGTCAGGTGGAACTAGAACTCACCGTTGTCCTGGTTTCTAGTCCAGCACTTTAGCCACTAGGCCAAACAAGGTGAATTTGCTTTGTATACTCAGGTACCAGGAAAAAGTAACAGAATAAAACTAACCAAGTTTTGTGTGATTGGGTGAATATAGCCAGTATCTATACAAGTATTTTTCAATCTTGGAGCCTTTAAGATGGGTGGACTTCAACTCCCAGAATTCCCCAGTCAGTCATGTTGGCTGGGGAATTCTGGGAGTTGAAATCCACTCACCTTAAAAGTGGCCAAAGTTGAGAATAAAACACGTTTAGAGAATTAGAAAGTGGTATTAGAAGGAAACTACAATTCAATAATCATTGTTGTGCATTGATTTTCTATAACACCCAATTATATATTTAGATTTCTTTTATCATATCTAAAATCTATCCTTTTAGGGGATCTTTCATATCAAGGTTGCTTCTCTTAGAAATCCAAGCAAATCTAATTTGCCAATCAAGAGTGACAATCAGCACTGCTAGCCATAAAAAAGGAAACAATAGCATTAGAAACAACAATGCAATATTAGACTATACTTAAATCCTGATCAACCTTGAAAACATTTCAAGAGCAGATTCACAGCAGTTGTGACATAATACTGTTATTGCACAACCTGCTTAGTCTTGTTTGTCGTTTTGTTGGTGTGGCTGAGCCTGCAGTGCTAGTTTAAGGCACAATGAATTACGGAAGTGCAGAAATCAGATTAATTCAGTAAACAGGTGAGTTGGCTAAAAGACCTAGGAAAGGATTAACATCCACATGAAAATGTACATGAATTCAAAAAATTATTTCACTTTAAAATATAGGTAGAGAGATAGAGGTAGCTAGGTAGATAAGTAGATAGGTAGATATACAGGATAGATAGATAGATAGATAGATAGATAGATAGATAGATAGATAGATAGACGGATATTAAATAGATAGATAGATAGATAGATAGATAGATAGATAGATAGATAGACGGATATTAGATAGATAGATAGATAGATAGATAGATAGATAGATAGATAGACAGATAGATAGATAATTAGACAGATAGAGATAGATGGATATTAGAGATGGATGGATGGATGATAGATATAGATGGATATTAGATAGATAGATAGATAGATAGATAGATAGATAGATAGATAGATAGATGATAGATAGATAGATAGATAGATAGATAGATAGATAGATAGATAGATAGATAATTAGACAGATAGAGATAGATGGATATTAGAGATGGATGGATGGATGTTAGATAGATATAGATGGATATTAGAGATGGATGGATGGATGTTAGATAGATATAGATGGATATTAGATAGATGGATGGATGGATTTTAGATAGATATAGATGGATATTAGATAAATAGATAGATAGATAGATAGATAGATAGATAGATGATAGATGGATGGATGGATGGATGATAGATAGATAGATAGATAGATAGATAGATAGATATTAGACAGATATAGATAGATATTAGAGATGGATGGATGGATTTTAGATAGATATAGATGGATATTAGATAGATAGATAGATAGATAGATAGATAGATAGATAGATAGATAGATGATAGATGGATGATAGATGATACATAGATGATAGATGATAGATAGATGATAGATAGATAGATAGATAGATAGATAGATAGATAGATAGATAGATAGATATTAGACAGATATAGATAGATATTAGAGATGGATGGATGGATGGATGGATTTTAGATAGATATAGATGGATATTAGATAGATAGATAGATAGATAGATAGATAGATAGATAGATATTAGACAGATATAGATAGATATCAGAGATGGATGGATGGATGGATGGATTTTAGATAGATATAGATGGATAGATAGATAGATAGATAGATAGATAGATAGATAGATGATAGAGATAGATAGATTATAGATAGATAGATAGATAGATAGATAGATAGATAGATAGATAGATAGATTGATAACCGACAGACAGACAGAGTGAATTCTAGTCTCCCCTTAGGCACAAAAGCCTGCGTGGTGGCATTGAACCAATCACTAGACGTGTGAGTTCGACTCCCACCTTAGGCATCAAAGCCAGCTGGGTGCTCTCGGACCACTCCCTCTCTCTCTCTCAGCCCAGCTCACCTCACAGGGTTGTTGTTGCTGTTGTTGTTACGGGGATAGTAGTTGTTAGGAGGAGGACAAAATACTAGGTTGTTCCCCTCCTCGAGTTCTTTGTAAATAATAATTTTAAAAACGGCATGATATCAAGAAATAAAAAAAAGGCTGTTGTAAGTTGAGGACTTCCTGCCTAGGTGGTGACCGACCGACCGTGGATAATTTCTCGGAGGTTCTTCTTGCATTTCTCATTGCAAGGAATAAAACCTGCTTGGGCAGTTGTGGGGGAGGGTTGGACTAGATGACCTACGAGGCCCCTTCCAACTCTTGTTCATCTGTCCTCTTTCTCCCCCGCCTCCCGCCTTTTTTGGGGGGGAGGAGGAGGAAAAAACGAGGAAGCGGGAAGGCGGGTTGGGCTCTCCCATCCGAGACCGCTCCTTCCCTATTGAGCGGGAGGGGCGTTCCCACGACACGCGTGACGCAGGTTCGCCGTTGATGATGAGGGGGGGCGTGTGAATTAAACAGCGATGGGACCCCCGCCCCTTTGATTCTTTTTTTTATGATTTGTAGGGAGAGAGAGACCCCTGACACCCTCCCAGCCCCCTCCAATCCCTGGAATTGGGTCCGGGTTTTGGTGTGTGTGTGTTTGAGCGCGGCCAGAAGAGTAACGTGGGAAGAGTGCAGGTGATGTCAGGGTTTGGAAGGAGGAGGAGGAGGAGGAGGAAGACTGTAGGATTTTTGATGCACCCTGAGCTTGGCTGTTTTCTTGAAAACATTTCATTCTTCAACTAGTGCTAGAAACCAGTGGAGCTTCCAAGAAGGAGGAGGAGGAGGAGGAAGACGACTTGAGGGTCTCTGAGGGTCTTCGATGCTCTCGGAGCTCGGTGGGGGTTTGCTTCACAGGATAGCGTTTCTTGACCCAACTGAGGAACGTTGTCAGTGCTAGAAAGCAGTGGGGCTTTGCACGGAGGAGGAAGACTGTGGGGTCTTGATGCTCTCTTGAGCCTGGGAGTTTTCTTGCAGACGTTTCATAACCCAACTAGGTAACATCATCAGGGCTGGAAGGCAGTGGAGATGCAAGGAGGAGGAGGAGCAGGAGGGCTGTGGGAGTCTTTGGTGCTCTTCAGGAGCTTCATGACCCAACTAGGGAACATTGTCAGTGCTGGAAAAGAGGGGGCTAGGAGGGAGGAAGAGGAAGAGGGGGGAGGAGGGGACCAGGAGGAGCATCCCCTCCCCATCTCCCCTTCCCCTCCCCCGCCAGGAATTGGGTCCCGGGGTTTTGTGTGTGGGAGCGCGGCCAGGTGAGGAACGTGGGAAGAGCGCAGGTGATGTCAGGGCTTAAGAGGAGGAGGAGGAGGAGGAGGAGGACCAGAAGGAGGACACGAGCAAGGGGGTGTCCACCCTCCCTATCTCCAACCCCTCCCCACCCCCCAAGCGGGGGGGCTGCAGCCGGCGGGGCGGACCAGACGGAGAACGTCGCTCCGTCTTTCTCCGCTGCTTCTCCCCGTGTGGGGGGGCGGCGGGGGGAAAGGCGAGGGGAGGGGAGGGCTCCATTCATTCAACGCGTCTATCCTTCCTCCTCCCCTCCCCTCCTGTCCTCCCCCTCCCCCCTCGCGGGCTTCCTCCGCCTCCTCGTGATAGGTCAGAGCTGGCAATTCGAAGTGGCCCCGCCGCTGCGGATTGGCTGGCCGGGAGGGCCCCCCCCCTCCCACGGAGAGGGGTGGGCGGGGCCTGCCCCTTGAAATAGGCAAGCGGGCGCTCCGTCTTCTTCGCTGCCTCCTCCTCCTCCTCCTCCTCCTCTTCCTCGCCCAGCTGCTGCTGTTGCTGCTGCCTTTGTCTGCAGACGAGTCGAGGGAAGAGAGAGAGAGAAAAAGCCCCGGAGATCATCTACTCCTTTTGCAAGGCTGCCGTCCGCCTGGGAAAGCTCCTCGCAGAGGTGCTTAGGAAAACCCTGATTTCTCTCTGCCTTCTCTCCTTTTTTTGCAGGCTGCCCGTCCGTCAGGGGAAGCTGCCCTTTCCCTATTCAACAGAGCCCGGGAGCTGCCGATCTCGCTGCCTTCTCTCCTTGGCAGGCTGACATCCGTCTGGAAAAGCTGCCCTTCCCTGCCAACAGAGATCGGGAGCTGCCGATCTCTCTGCCTTGATTCCTTGGCAGGCTGCCTGTCCGTCTGGGAAAGCTGCTCGCACAGCCTGGGGCTGCGCTAGGAGAGAGAGCAACCCCTGGTCTCTCTGCCTTCTCCTCTACGCAGGCTGTCGTCCGTCTGAGAAAGCTGCCCTTCCCTATCAACAGAGCCTGGGAGCTGCCGATCTCTCTGCCTTCTCTCCTTTGCAGGCTGCTGTCCGTCAGGGAAAGCTGCCCTTCCCCGCCAACAGAGATTGTGAGCTGCCGGATCTCGCTGCCTTCTCTCCTTTGCAGGCTGCCTGTCCGTCTGGGAAAGCTGCCTTCCCCCACCAATAAGAGTGCTTGACAACAGCTGACCAGCCAGCCCAGGGCATGTGAATCCTTCCCTGGGGTGGGTGTGAAGGAAATTGTCACGCAAGAAGTCTCGTGGAAGCCGGAGGGGGGTGAAATCAGCTCGCCATGCCGGTGGAGACCTTCCAAGCCAGCCGTGGCATGGCCACAGTGACGGCCACGGCCCCCTTCACCTCCGCCATGCCCTTCCGCATCCTCAACAAGGGGCCTGAATACTTTCGCCGGCCCCCGGCCAGCGTCTCCCGGAAGCTCAGCGCCGTGGAACGCCTGGAAGCGGACAAAGCCAAGTACGTCAAGAGCCAACAAGTGGCCACCACCAAACAGAACCCTGTCCGGCCGTTGGTGCTCAAGCAGCCCCTCTTCACCCCCGGGGTCAGGCGGGCAATGTTCGCCCCCAACCGGAAGGTCCCTCAAGCGGGCCGGCGGGGAGAAGGCGGCGGCGCCAAATCGTCCCTCAACTTGGAAATCCTCAACAACCTGATCAATTTTTGCGACAGTCCCCTTGCCTTCCCCAAGCCAGAGCAGAGCCCTTCGGACAGTCCGTGGCTTCCCAAGGTCCACGGCCGGAATCTGGACAGCCTGCCTTCCACCCCTAAGAACAAGGCCGCGACCGACATCAGCAAACACTCTCAAAGTTCAGCATCTTCCAAGCCGTCCAGCACCGTAGCCGTCCGCCGAGTGGACGTCCGGCCTTGCGGGGTGTCGATGGCCAGAAGTCCCCCCGCTATCCAACTGTCTCTGCTCCCTGTCCCGCCTGCGCCCCCCCAAAACCTGCCTGCCACCCCTCTCCGCTGCCCAAGCCCGAGGGGAGAGCCGCAGACCGATAGCGCCAAACGGCAGACTTTGTTACACCGGTCCAAATCAGACTTGAGCGACCGATATTCGCGGGCCACGGCCGACTTGGAACGCTTCTTCAACTACTGCGGCTTGGATCCCGAAGACGTCGGGGATATGGAGATGGAGAGGTTCACTCGAGCCAGCTCGGACATTGTGTCCGTCAAGTTCCACAGCGTCAGCACCAGCAGCTCAGCCGGGACTCCGTCCCAGCGAAGCACCATCACCGTGGAGGACAGGCAAGCGGAACGCATGCCGTACGGCATCTCCATCGTCGAACGCAATGCTCGGGTCATTAAGTGGCTTTATGGACTCCGGCAGGCAAAAGAGGCCCAGAAGATATCCAACGTATAGCGGCAGCTGCTGTTGCGGGGGAATGGGGGGTGGGAACTCCCCAACGGTGAGGGGACGAGTCCCTCAACCCTGTCCAAGGCTCTTCGTTTCAGTTTGCAACTTGAGAAAAAAAGATTTGTCTCCGGGACGTGTGAGGGCCCACTTGGTTTTGCCCACCGGGCAAATCTTAAAATCCTTTTTGTTGTTGGGGGGGGGTTGTGTGGGTTGGAATTGCTTGTTCTGTTCCCGATCCAAGCTTGAGGCTTTGTCAAGACACCAACACACCAAACGGAGACAAATTTAATTTGTGGGAGGGGTCCTTGGTGCTTCTCTGAGCTTGGCCGTTTCACTGTCAGACGTTTTGTGACCCAACTAGGTAACGTCATCCGTGCTAGAAGGGAAGTGGGGGGGGGGGTTTGCTCTCTGCTTATAAAGGAGTGGTTTGTCCTGTGTGTGTTGGTGGGGAGTGTTCTTTGTGGTTCCTTGATAACGGCTGTTGTTTGCTGTCGGGTCCTTGGGTTTTTGGTTTTTTTCCCGTTTCTTGCAGATGTTTCGTTACCCAACTAGGTAACATCATCCGTGCTAGCAGGGAGCGGGGTTTGCAGAGAGGAGGCAAGGGACGATGGCAATTTTGTGGTCCTTGGTGCTCTCTCAGATTGGGGCTTTCCTTGCAGGCGCTTCATTTACCCAACTAGGTGACATCCTCAGTGTTGGAAGAGAGCGGGCTTTGCGGGGCCTAAAGGCAGGACTAGAACTCGCAACCTTAGAGAGCAGCAAGCGCTCCACACTTCATCCCTGAGCTACAAATGCTCTCTTCTGTTGCTTGGTTGTTTACTATTTCCTGAAAAAAAACGTAATGGGGAGGTTCTTCACTCACTTTAAATTTTCCAAGAGGGGGACCAGCCGGGTTTTTATGGCGGCTGAGGATGACGGGAGTCACGGATTCCTTTAGAAGCGCATCTCTTTGAAGAGGCTCCTTTCGAGGCTCGGTGGGTGTTGTAAAAAAAACGGCACACCCCCCCTGCCCCCTTTTCTTTCAGGGGAAGCCCCCTCCCCCCACAAATGGTAGTCACCGCTAAGAGGCGGCGGTGCCCTCCCTACTCCGATTGTGCCATCGTGCCAACTACGTCTTTGTGCCACGTGATGCTGTTTTGGAAGTGACATCACAGATGCCCTGCAAGGTGGGTTGGCATCGTGCGGTTAACCCCTTGCTTCCTCTCCTACTCACCTATTACTCAGGAGCGGGACAGGGTGGAGAAACACACCGGCTGTCAAATTGGAAGCTGGGATAGTTTCTTTCCAAGGGTGGCGTGGCCCCTCTTGGTGGGGTTTTGCCCTGGGAACCAACTTCAAGCTTAAGGGGGGTGGGGGTTTAACAGATGAACAGAGTTGGAAGGGAGGTCATCTAGTCCAACCTCGCCCAAGCAGGAGACCCTGCACAATTTCTGACCGATGGCAGTCCAGTCTCTTCTTGAAAGCCTCCAGGGATGAAACTCCCACAACTTCCGAAGGAAAATTCTGTTCTATTGATTGTTCTCACTGTCCGAAAATCTCTCCTTATTTCCAGGTTGAATCTCTCTCCTTGTTCAGTGTCCATCCATTGTTCCTTGTCTGACCTTCAGGTGCTTTGGAGAATAGCTTGACCTCTTCCTCCTCTCTGTGGCAGCTCCTCAAATATTGGAAGATGCTCTCCTGTCTCCCCTGGTCCTTCTCTTCACTAGACTAGCCAGGCCCAGTTCCTGCAACCGTTCATCCTATGTTTTAGCCTCCAGTCCCCTCATCATCCTGGTTGCTCTTCTCTGCTTCCAGAGTCTCAACCTCTTTTTAATAGTCTGGTGGCCAAAACTGGATGCAGGACTCTAGGTGTGGCCTTACTAAGGCTTTACAGAGGGGTATTAGTACCTCCCTTGATCTCGATTGTCTCCCTCTGTTAATACAACTTAGGATTGCATTGGCTTTTTTGGCTGCTGCTGCACACGGCTGGCTCCCATTTAGCTGGTTGTCCACTAAGACTCCAAGATCCTCCTCACAGTTCCTGCTATTGAGCCTGGTTTCACCCAGTCTATCTGTGTCCTTTGGGTTTTTCTTGCCTAAGTGCTAAGACTTTACTTTTCTCTACATTGAATTTCATTTTGTTAGATAGGGCCCAGTGTTCGAGTCTGTCAAGATCCATCTTGGATTTGTTTTTTGTTTTTTAGCTGAGGTCATCATCCTGTCATTGGCACCGCACGGTTAACCCTTGCTTCCTCTCCTGCTCATCTATTGCTCCGGAGTGGGCGGAAAAACCCACCAAGGCTATCAAATCAGAAACCGGGATAATTTCCTTCCAAGGGTGGCATAGCACCTCTTGATGGGGTTTTGCCCTGAGCAACCAAGTGTGAGCCTAAGAAGGAATTTTTTGGTTTTTTTTAGCCAAAGCAATAGCAGCACCTGTCAACAAGAGAAGGCAGAATGGCTGAAGAAGCTGGAAAATCCCCAGGTTTTATTGTTGAGCAGGTGCAAGAATTTAAAAAAACAACAAAACAACTTGACTTACGGCCAGGAAATGCTTTCTGGCAGGGCATAGCACGGGGCAAAATCCATGCCAGCTCTCCCAAGGACTCCTTGCGTGCAAATGAGACATTCTGGGTGGCCCCTCCCACAAGAGGAGGCTTGTAGGTGTGGCTTAGGCCAGGTGAGGGACAGGTAGTACCCATCTGCAGGTCCGGGGTTTCGAGAGCGAGGCTTAATGTTCCCTCTCAGCTTACAGGTAGTCCTTGATTGACGACGGCTGATTTAGTGACCGAAGTTGCAACGTCGTGGAAGGTTTTTCGCACTTTGCAGCATTCTTGACAATCGTGTGATCGAAATGGAGGCCGCTGGCTTGTATTTAGAACGGTTGTAGCAGTCTGGGGTGTGTATGTGTTGTCATTTGTCATGGCCATTTGCGAACCTTCCCAGCCAACGCAGAAAGCCAGATTTGCTTAACAACAAATTCGCTTAACAACAAATTCGCTTAAGAATGGCGGCAATTCGCATAACGACTTTGCATTGCCAAAAAGGCTGTTAAAAAACGGGGAAGGCAAAAAAAACCCTCACTTTTAACAGCCATTTTAAATTTTTGGAAACGTTGGGCTCCCTTGGGGCTGTACGTTGAGGATTTAAACCTGTCCTGGGCGCTGGGGATGAAGGGAGTTGTAGTCCCCTCAGTGGACTTGGAAAGTGTCAGATTTGGTCAAAATGTTTTTTGTGATGTTTGCTTAGTGGGGTTCTTTCTTTCTTTCTTTCTTTCTTTCTTTCTTTCTTTCTTTCTTTCTCTCTCTCTCTCTCTCTCTCTCTCTCTCTCTCTCTCTCTCTCTTTCTTTCTTTCTTTCTTTCTTTCTTTCTTTCTTTCTGGTTTCCAATGATCTATTGTCTTTCTCCCCCTTCTGGAAAAAAAACAAACAAACCCTGATCTGCAAATCAGCCTGATATACAGTATTTTAGCGCACATGGTGCGCGAAGGCAGCATCCTTTGTGTCTGGCTGTCTTGTAGTCCAGCCTCTCTCTAGGTGCCTTTCCTGACCCCATCCTTCTTGTTGTGAGGAACGGATGTTGGGATGTTCTTCTGGCCATACCGCCTCTTTTCCCACCGCTCGTCTTTCCGGCTCTTTCAGATTTAAATCGGGCCCCAAATCCGTCTTTATTTTGAGGGAACAGGACGGCAGCTCAGAAGAAGCCAAGATTTCAAACGGGGTGGAAAAAAAGAGGCTCCAGCAATCTTGCCCAAGGGTGTTAGCTTGGTCAATATTTCTCTCGGCAGAGCTGGGGCACCTGCCATCCCAGTACAGGGAGCAGATAACAGATCATCAGAGTTGGAAGGGACCTTGTAGGTCATCTAGTCCAACCCCCCACCCAAGCAGGAGACTCTACACCGTTTCTGACAAATGCTCTCCAGTTCTTCTTCTTGAAAGCTTCCAATGTTGAAAGCTCCTACAATTTCCAAATGCAACTTCTGTTCCATGGGCTGATTGTTCTCCCTGTCAGAAAATTCCTCCTTATTTCCAGGTTGAATCTCTCTCCTTGTTCAGTTTCCATCCATTATTTCTTGGCTGGCCTTCGGGCGCTTTGGAAAATAGTTTGACTCCCTCGTCTCTGGGGCAGCCCCTCAAATATTGGAAGACCGCTATCGTGTCTCCCCTGGTCCTTCGCAAATCGAGGGAAACCGCTTTGGGAAATTAGGTGGGGAGGTGCGGCTGGAGGGACCTCAAGAGGTCATTGTCAGGATTCCAGCAATCGCCCTAATTAAATCACCTCAAGCCAAACGTCCATAAACTTCAAAGGATTCATTAGAGACGACCTACTGGCCCTGCCCTGTATGAAGCCAACGGCATTTACAGTTCCCTGGGACCCTGTTCGCCCCCTCCTTCCCCCTGGTTGGGTCATAAATCAGATTCTCCAATTGAGCACCTTCATGAGCTGGGTGTCATCAATCACGTTCTCCAATTAAATATATTTGCAGGCAAAAGCTCAATTGCCAACACCCCCCCAATTCCATGGTTTAATTCGTACTCCACATTTACTACGGGTGGTTCATTTCTCACAACCACAACTTGCGTAGCTTAGCGTGAGGGCTGCAAACCCACCCTCATTCGGTCAAGTGACTTCACCAGTTTGACTTTGGGGGAAGCTTTACAGGGAATTTAAACAATTGTTTAATTCAGGGCTCTCCAACCTTGGCAACTTTAAGCCTGGAGAACTTCAACTCCCAGAATTCCTCGGCCAACTTTAAAGGACTTGTGGACTTCAACTCCCAGAATTC
This sequence comes from Pseudonaja textilis, assembly GCF_049901715.1. Lineage (NCBI taxonomy): Eukaryota > Metazoa > Chordata > Lepidosauria > Squamata > Elapidae > Pseudonaja > Pseudonaja textilis. Next base: position 4,059,520 of record NC_141992.1, on the reverse strand, counting down.
CTCAGCCAACTTTAAAAGACTTGTGGACTTCAATTCCCAGAATTCCTCAGCCAACTTTAAAAGATTTGTGGACTTCAACTCCCAGAATTCCTCAGCCAACTTTAAAAGACTTGTGGACTTCAACTCCCAGAATTCCTCAGCCAACTTTAAAAGACTTGTGGACTTCAACTCCCAGAATTCCTCAGCCATTCCTCTGGAATTCTGGGAGTTGAAGTTCTCCAGGCTTAAAGTTGCCAAGGTTGAAAACCCCGGTTTAGTTGATGTTTCTCATTTTAAAAAAAACCCAAATGTTGGTTAAGAGGACCCAATTCAGCCAAGAATTGTTGAAACATGGTTGATTTGGGAATGGGCACCTTTGGATAAGACTGTCGAGCCCCCTGGAGAATCCCCCCCCCTTATCTCTGTGGGGGGAAGGCACTAAGTGTGTATTGCATGTGAGTGTGTGTTTGTGAACAGAGATCCTCGCCTTGTATTCGAAGAACGATGAATCTGCAATGGTTGTTCTGCTATTTATATATATATATATATATATATTTTCTCTTCCCCTGTTGGTTCTTTCTAGATATTTGGATGTTCCTTTGTGCTGGGGATTTAATATGGAGGAAGTGTTGTGAAGGGGAGGGACGGGAAGAACACAATCCTATAAATTTATTTGTATTAAAAGTCTTGTTCTTTAAATACAGGTTGTGGTGTCTTTTTTTCTTTCCTGTTTCAACCCTGGTTGGGTTGATCAAGCCCAACTGGAGCAGAGCAACAGAAAATTGAAATGGGTGACTTGGAGAGGGAGGTGTGGAGGGGGCTTCCTTATCCTTCCTCCTCTAATTGGGGAGGGGGCTTCCTAAAAACAGAGACGGATACCCGTTGCTTTGTTACTGAGGGACACAAGGCTAATTTGCAACCTCCAAGCGAGGCCTTAGAGTTGGAGGGATCAATCTAGCAGGTTGTTTGCTGGAGGGCAGGCTGGGAGAAGGAGGGAGTGGGAGAGAAAGGGAGGGAGGTGGCAGGGCGCGGGGGAGAAGGTGCGGAGAAGAAAGGAAGAAAGTGGAAGTGGGGGGAAAAGGAAGCGGAGGGGGGAAGGAAGGAAGGCGGAAGGAAGAAAGGAAAGAGGGAAGAAAGAAAGGCAGAAGGAAGGAAGGAAAGTGGGAAGGAAGGAAAAGAGAAAGGGAAGGAAGGGAACAAAAGGGAGAGAGGGAAGGAGGAAAAGAAGGAAAAGAGAAAAGGAAAGTGGGAAAGAATGAAAAAGGGACAGAAAAAAAAGGAAGGGAAAGAAAGGAAGACGGAAACCAAAGAGAAAAATAGGAAAAGAAGGGAGAGAGGGAGAGGAAGGAAGGAAAAGAGGGAAGGAGGAAAGGAAGGGAAAGAAAAGGAAAGGGAAAGAATGAAAAGAAGGGTACGGGGGAAAAGGAAGGGAAAGAAAGAAGGAAGGGAAGGAAAGAGGGAAGGAACGAAGGGAGGGAGGGAGGAAAGATGGAAGAAGGAAGGAAAGGAAGATGGGAGGACGGAAAGGAGGAAATATTCTAAGGGGGAGTGAGGAGAGGGGGAAGGAACGGGTTAGGAAGAAAGGAAAGGAAAAGAGGTGAAGGAGAGATGGAGGAAAGAAGGAACTGAGGACTAGAGGGAGGAGGAGGAAGAAAAGGAAGGCAGAAAAAAGGAGTTGGAAGGCAGGGAAGAGAAAGAGGAAGAATGGGAACAGAGGAGAGGGAGGAAGAGTAAGAAATAGCATAATAAACTGAGATGGAAAAAAGGGAGGCTGAGAGACGCAACACAGCAGATGTCTGAATAAAGGATCGCTGTAGGTCAAATCTGTCATCCACGGGAGCTGGGGAGTGAATAAATTTAAATAAATAATAAAAGAGCTTGGAGAAGACACAATTGACTGCCCCCATCTTAGAAGGGCTGCTCCGGGGCTTCTCAAGATGGCCGCCTTTAAGATGGGTGGACTTCCCAGGATTCCCCAGCCAACAAGCCTGGCTGAGGAATTCTGGGAGTTGAAGTCCATCCATTTTTTTAAGTTCCCATGTTTATAACAAGGCTATGGACAGACTTGGAACCACTGTAATCTCTAGGCTGCCCTCTGGGGCTCATTGGGATTATTGCAACCCAAGCAAAGAAGAAGCCCCACCAGTATCACATAGAGGGCGCAACTGGGTATAAAATAGATTAGATTGGATTAGATTAGAATATATGAGAGAGAGAGAGAGAGAGAGAGAGAGAGAGAGAGTTACATAAGGTATATAAGGTGTAAAAATAGGTATAAGAGGAGGAGTTAAAAATGGACAAATTGGATGGAGAGAGAGAGAGGTTATATAAGGTATATAAGGTGTAAAAAATAGGTATAAGAGGAGGGGAGAATCAAAAAATGGAGAAATTGGATGGAGAGAGAGGGGGATGTTATATAAGGTATATAAGGTGTAAAAAAATAGGTATAAGAGGAGGGGAGAGTCAAAAAATTGAGAAATTGGATGGAGAGAGAAGAGAGAGAAGAGAGAGAGGTTATATAAGGTATATAAGGTGTAAAAAATAGGTATAAGAGGAGGGAGAGTCAAAAATGGAGAAATTGGATGAACAGAGGCGAGCGACACTTTAAATCAGGATGCCACCCCTATTGTCCTTAATCCCTTTAATCCTGTTTTTTTTTTCCCCTCCTCAAATTATTATTCCTTAAAAGCAACCTTGACTGGTCTCAGGAAGCTAAACAGGGTTGGCCTTCTTTGACGGATGGGAGACCACGTGGTGATCCCTAAGGGAGAGGTGGATGCTGCCCAGGCTCTCTCTTGCTGGATCCGTTCCCAGCTGTCAAAAGCAGCTGATGGGCAGGTTAAGCCTCCTGTCTCAGCCAGTTTCCAACCGGGTTATCCCCCAAAACAAGAACCCCCTTCTGGCTCCACCCTTGGCCCCCCCGGGACCCTGTGTGTTATCAGAGGAAACCAACGGCAAGCCGGATCCACGTTCTCCCGTGGAAGGTCTTGCCCACGTGGCTGAAGGGGTTCCCCGTGGTTTCGTTTTTCTTTGCTCTTTTCCCTCGTGGGATCCTTGGCGCTCTCTGATCTTGGGGGGGTGGGGGGTCTTGCAAACTCAAAGGTGCTTCTTTCCCGCCGCCCCTCCCAGAGGCAACGGGACTTTTCTTGTTTTTCTCTGAAGACGTTTCACTTCTCATCTGAGAAGCTTCCTCAGTTGCCTCTTGAAAAAAAAAACATCTTTGGGACAACCATGACCTGGATCGACTGGGAATCGCCGCAGACATTTTCTTGCAACGTTTCAATGACCCAACTATGGAACATCATCAGTGCTAGAAGGGAGGGGGGGTTGTGGAAAAGGGAGGAGGAGGAGGAGGAGGAGGAGGAGGAGGAAGAGAAGGAGGAGTGTTGTAATGACGAGACAGTGGAGTTGTTTGATCATGATCAACCGAATCATGATGATCTTTATTGGAGTCTAGTCTTGCATTTATACACCTTTTTAATTATCCTCCATCACTGGTTAACTTTGGTTACTGCTTAACTTTCGTTACTGTTTAGCACAGGAATCCATATGATTAATTATCTCTAGTTAAAGTCTAACTTATGTTGACTTCCTCTCTCTAATCCTCCTTTAGATTAGTGACTTTGTTTGCCTGAGTTGTATTTGCTTGGAAACATTCTTGATCGGAGGTTTGCCCTCCGAGATTGGAACATTTCTGCAATTACAACTCTACAGAGGAGGAGGAGGAAGAGGAGGAGGAGGGGGGGGGAAGAGTGCGATTGTGGGGTCCTTGGTGTCTCTGAGCTTAGCTGTTTTCTTGCAGACATCTCATAACCAAACTAGGTAACATCATCAGTACTGAAAGTTATGGGTTTGCAGAGAGGAGGAAGAGGACTATAGGTTTCTTGGTGTTCTCTGAACATAGAGTAGGTAGTAAGAGTAGGGTTTATGGAGTGGAGGAGGAGGAGGAGGAGGAGGAGGAGGAGGAGGAGGAGGAGGAGGAGGAGGAGGAGGAGGAGGAGGAGGAGGAGGATTGTAGGTTCCATGATGCTCTCTGAGCTTGGTTGTTTCCTTGAAGACGTTTCATGACCCAACTAGGTAACAACATCAGTGCTAGAAGGAAAGGGGGTTTGCAGAGAGGAGGAGGAGGAGGAGAAGGAGGAGAAGGAGGAGGAAGAGGAAGAGGAGGAGATGGAGGAGGAGGATTGTAGGTTCCATGATGCTCTCTGAGCTTGGTTGTTTCCTTGCAGACGTTTCGTGACCCAACTAAGTAACAACATCAGTGCTAGAAGGGAGTGGGGGGGGGAAGGAGGAGGAGGGTGGGGACACAGCAATTGTGGGGTTGTAAGTCCCCCTGGGGAGATCTGTCATCACTTCATACAGTCACTAAGTGGGCAGCCAGAAGTCAAGAACTACCTGAAGTGCTTCCCTTCCCGAGTTTTTTTCCCCCTCACATTCTCTGACGCTCCTCCCAGCTGCCGAGTCTTGTGAACGCAGCTCCTCAAAGTCTATTGAAATGCAATTTGAGCTGAAAATGCAGAGGGGGGAAAAATTTAAAAACCTGGCATGGTTTTCGAGCAGCTGCCGGCGCTGACAGTTGGGCTGTTTATACAGGGCACCGCGGTGGAGTTGTGTTTTTTTTGGCTGAGGGGATTTGGGGCCAAGCGTCTGGCCTGAAGTCGCCTGGATGCAGCCCCCGTCCCCCTCCCCACCCGAATATTTCTGCCACTTCCTGTCCAGCAACAGTGTTCAAAGCAGACCTGGGTGATTGTAGTATATTACGGGGAGGCAGGGTTGAACTGGCGGGTCCTTGGGGCTTGGGTTGCTTTCTTGGAGATGTCTAATTGCCCAGCTATATAGCATCATCAGTATTAGAAGAGAGAGGGGTGTGTGGGGAGGAAGAGGAAGAGGAGGAAGAGGAAGAAGTAGAGGAGGAGGAGGGGGAGGAGAAAGAGGAGGAGGAAGAGGAAGAGAAGACATAGAGGAGGAGGAGGAGGAGGAGAGGAGGAGGAGGAGGAGGAGGAGGAGGAGGAGGAGGGAGGAGGGGAGGGGAAGGAGAGGGAGGAGGAGAAGAGGAGGAGAAGAGGAGGAAGAGGAAGAAAAGATAGAGGAGGAGGAAGTAGAGGGGGAGGGGGAGGAAGAAGAGGAAGAAATAGAGGAGGAGGAAGAGGAAGAGAATACATAGAGGAGGAGGAAGAAGTAGAGGAGGAGGAGGAGGAGAAGTAGAGAAGGAGGGGAGGGGAAGGAGAGGGAGGAGGAGAAGAGGAGGAAGAGGAAGAGAAGATAGAGGAGGAGGAAGTAGAGGAGGAGGAGAAGGAGGAAGAAGAGGAAGAAGTAGAGCAGGAGGAAGAGGAAGAGAAGACATAGAGAAGCAGGAAGAAGTAGAGGAGGAGGAGGAGGAGGAGAGGAGGGGAGGGGAAGGAGAGGGAGGAGGAGGAAGAAGAAGAGAAGATAGAGGAGGAGGAAGTAGAGGAGGAGGAGAAGGAAGAAGAGGAAGAAGTAGAGGAGGAGGGGAGGGAGAAGGAGAAGAGGAGGAGGAGGAAGAGAAAGGAAGAGGAGAGGAAGACATAAAGGAGGAGGAAGTAGAGGAGAAGGAGAAGGAAGATGAGGAAGAGGAAGAAGTAGAGGAGGGGGGAGGGAAAAGGAGAGGGAGAAGGAGAAGAGGAGGAGAAGGGAGGAAGAGGAGAGGAAGAAGGAGAGGAGGAGGAAGAGGAAGAGGGAGAAGGAGAAGAGGAGGAGGGAGGAGGAGGAGTTGGACGGTAGGGCCTCTGAGCTGGGTGCTTTTCCTCCAGACATTTCATGACCCAACCAGGTGACATCATCAGCCCTGGAAGGGAGTAGGGTTTATGGAGTTGAGGAGGAAGAGGAGGAGAAAGAGGAAGACTGTGGATGCTTTCTGAGCCTGGTGGTTTTCTTGAAGACATTTCATGACCAAACTAGGTAATATCACCATTGCACTGACGATGTAATCTAGTTTGGTCAGGAAATGTCCGCAAGAAAAGCGGACCAAGTTCACAGAGGACTCCACAATCATAGAGTTGAGAGGGGTACCTCAGAGGTCTTCCAGTCCAACCCCCGTACCTAAGGCAGGGGAATTTTATACGGTGTATGCCATCCCAGCCAAATGTCTCTCTTGTCTATTTTGCTAAAAACAAAAAACAAAAAACCTCCAGAAATGGAACATCCACAGCTATTCCACCGATGAAACCTTCTCGCTCTCAAGGGATTTCCAGACTGGCTCTCTCTTTAATCCCTCCTCTTGGGGCTATTTTGGGGTGCTCCAAGCGCAGGCAAAAAAAAGGGGGAAATTCTTAGCTTCCTGTGGGATCATTTTGCTCCAGAAAATCTGTGTGGGGCTTATTTTAGCAAGCAGACAAACTTTTCCGTGGGAAGCGATCTCTAATTCTTTTATTTAAAGACAGGCATAGTCTGACCTCATCTGCGTCATTGCATTCCATGGGACTCCAGGCTGGAGGGGAAGCGGATAGGCTGGAACAGCCATGTATAGGGTGTGTGCGTGTGCGTGTTTGTGTGTTCGCGTGGAACTGGGGATGTGTGTGTGTGTGCATGTGTGCACGCATGGTAATGGCTGAGCTGCAAATCAGGAAATCAACTCTGACCCCCAGCACAGAAGGATGTGTAGTTTTGATATTTCTAAAGAATCTGGGAAATATTCTTTTAAGGTTCGCTAGGTTAACGCGTTAGAATAGATTACAGGCAGCCTTTGATTTACAACTGTAATTGATCTTGGAATTACAGTTGTAAGTTGAAAGAGAGAGAGAGAAAGAGAAAGACTGCAAGGGAGAGAGAGAGAGAGACAGAAAGAGGAAGGAGGGAGGAAGGAAGGAGGGGGGAGGGGAGGGAGGGAGGGAGGAGAGATGGGTGGGAGGAAGAGAAAGAAGGAAGGAAGGAAGGAAGGTAGGAAGGAAGGAAGGAAAGAAAGAGAGATGGGTGGGAGAAAGAAGTAAGGAAGGAAAGATAGGAAGGAGAGATGGGTGGGAGGAAGAGAAGAGAAGGAAGGAAGGAAGGAAGGAAGGAAGGAAGGAAGGAAGGAAGGAAGGAAGGAAGGAAGGAAAGAAAGAGAGATGGGTGGGAGAAAGAAGTAAGGAAGGAAACATAGGAAGGAGAGATGGGTGGAAGGAAGAGAAGGAAGGAAGGAAGGAAGGAAGGAAGGAAGGAAAGAAAGAGATGGATGGGAGAAAGAAGTAAGGAAGGAAACATAGGAAGGAGAGATGGGTGGGAGGAAGAGAAGGAAGGAAGGAAGGAAGGAAGGAAGGAAGGAAGGAAGGAAGGAAGGAAAGGGGAAGGAAGGAAGGAGAGAGATGGGTAGGAGGAAGAGAAGGAAGGAAGGAAAGATAGGAAGGAGAGATGGGTGGGAGGAAGGGAAGGAAGGAGAGATGGGTGGGAGGAAGAGAAAGAAGGAAGGGAAGGAAGGAAAGGAGAAGGAAGGAAGGAAAGAGAGATGGGTGGGAGGAAGAGAAAGAAGGAAGGGAGGAAAAGAAAAAGTAAGAAATGGGAAGGAGGGAGGACTAGAAAGAAGGAAAGAAAGAAAAGAAAGATGAAGGTAGAAAGGATGAGAGGAAAAGAGGAAGGAAGGAAGGAAGGAAGGAAGGAAGGAAAGAAAGAAAGGAAAGAAAGAGAAAGAAAGAAAGAAAGAAAGAAAGAAAGAAAGAAAGAAAGAAAGAAAGAAAGAAAGAAAAAAGAAAGAAAGAAAGAGAGAAAGAAAGAGAGAAAGGTTGGGAAGAAAGAAGGTAAGAAGGAAGGAAAGGAAATATTCATCCCATAATCCCCTTTTAAACACCCCCACTCCAGCCAGGACCTTTTCCAATCCAGATTCAGGGGATTTTGATAGTATGGGACCCAAACGAACACAAAAAGTGCCCATCGCTCCGCCCTGCCAGTCAGCTCAGCAGAACAAACCAACCAGGCCATTATTAACCGACATTGAAATGGTTTTTATTTTGGGGAGGGGCGACCCAGAAGAAGGACGATGGGGTGGAAGATTAAACTATGACTCTCTCCCACCCAATGCCAGGGTGGGTTTCAACTTGGTCAGACCGGTTCTATAGAACCGGTGGTTATGATTCTGCCCAATTCGGAGAACCAGCAAATTGCACCACTGGCTGGCCCTTTCCCTTCCCTCCCCCCCCGTCACTCCTTACCTGGCAGGTGCACCATCAAACTTGCCTGTAACTTGCTATTTTTCCACCCCCCGCCGCCGCCCAGGAGATTTAAATTAGCTAGAAAGCAGGAAATCGTTGGATGTCTTGCTTTCTAGCTAATCTAAAAGCAGAGCTGAACCTTCCTTAGGACTGAAGCTTCTATTTTTCAGTGCAGTGACTCAGGTAGCAGATGGCAGAATGGTAGATCTCTGAGTGAATCTGTGATTCTGTGAGCAGAATCTGCCTGCCTGCTTTGCCTGATTTTAGGTAAAAGTTGCTCTTTTTTAATATAAAAAAGTTCAATATTTACATACACGGTGCGTTGTGAGTTAGTTTTGTGAGTTTGCTTGCAAGCAAATTTTATGTGACAGACTCAGGTAGAAGATGGCAGAAAGATAGATCTCTGAGTGAATCTGTGATTCTGGGAGCAACTCAATCTGCCTGCCTGCTTTGCCTGATTTTGGGTAAAAGTTGCCTTGCAAACATGACAGCCTGTGTTTGTTAGGAAGCTGGCTTAGGGCAACCTGCGCACACGTGTGTGTCTCGGCCCATCTGCTCCTCCGGGTGGCCGTGACGGAGTCGCCTTCCAGGAGGCATGGAAAATGTAGTTGCAAATAACATGCCATGTTTGCACAGCCGAGAAGGCCTGCGAAGTTTCAGCCTGCCACAATTGGCCCAAACAAAACCTTAAATGACCACTAGAGGGCAGCAAAACCTTCTCTTTGCAGCCCTCTAGAGGATGGGTGAAGTATTGCAGTTCAGATCTGGGACGAGGAGTGGCTAAACATAGCTCATCCTACTGATTTGCTTTTTTTTCAAGGATTGGGAACACTGGGCAAATTTTTTGGGTTTTGTTTTTGCAATTTTAGAGGCGTTCACCGGAATCTTGACTTGCCTCCTAGTTAGTGGATAAGTATAAAGATAACAGATAATCAGAGTTGGAAGGGACCTTGTAGGTCATCTAGTCCAATCCCCCCCGCCCAAGCAGGAGACCCTGCACCATTTCTGACAGATGGCAATCCAATCTCTTCTTGGAAGCCTCCAGGGATGAAACTCCCACAACTTCCGAAGGAAAATTCTGTTCCGTTGATTGTTCTCATTGTCCGAAAATCTCTCCTTATTTCCAGGTTGAATCTCTCCTTGGTCAGTTTCCATCCATTGTTCCTTGTCTGGCCTTCAAAGGCGCTTTGGAGAATAGCTTGATCCCCCTCCTCCTCTCTGGGGCAGCCCCTCAAATATTGGAAGATGCTCTCCTGTCTCCCCTGGTCCTTCTCTTCACTAGACTAGCCAGGCCCAGTTCCTGCAACACTTCATTGTATGTTTGAGCCTCCAGTCCCCTCATCATCCTGGTTGTTCTTCTCTGCACTTTTTCTAGAATCTCAACATCTTTTTTATAGTCTGGTGACCAAAACTGGATGCAGTACTCTAGGTGTGGTCTTACTAAGGCTTTATAGAGTGGTATTAGTACCTCAGTTGATCTTGATTATATCCCTCTGTTAATGCAGTTTAGGATTGCATTGGCTTTTTGGGCTGCTGCTGCACAACATTGGCTCCTATTTAGCTGGTTGTCCACTAAAACTCCAAGATTCCTCTCACAGTTCCTGCTATTGAGCCTGGTTTCACCCAGTCTGTATGTGTCCTTTGGGTTTTTCTTGCCTAAGTGTAGGACTTTACTTTCCTCTCCATTGAATTTCATTTTGTTAGATAGGGCCCAGTGTTCTAGTCCGTCAAGATCCATCTGGATCTTGAGCCTATCTTCTTGGGTGTTAGCTATTCCTGCCAGCTTAGTGTCATCTGCAGATTTGGTCAGTTCCCCTTCTATTCCCTCCTTTAAGTTGTTAGTGAAGATATTGAAGAGTACACCTGCATTTGGTAGGTTGCTATTTTTCCTTCCCCACCTCAACCATCAGCTGTTCTGCTGTGCTGGGAGATTTAGATTAGCTAAAAAGCAGGAAATCGTTGGATGTCTTGCTTTCTAGCTAATCTAAAAGCAGAGCTGAACCTTCCTTAGGACTGAAGCTTCTATTTTTCAGGGCAGGCAGCAGATTGCAGAAAGATAGATCTCTGCGTGAATCTGTGATTCTGTGAGCAACTCAATCTGCCTGCTTTCTTTGCCTGATTTTGGGTAAAAGTTGCTCTTTTTTTAAATAAAAAAATTCAATAGAATATTTATATTTACATACAAGCCACGCCCAGCCCATCATGTGACCACAAAACCACACCCAGTCAGCAAGCCACGCCCACCCAGGCACATGACCACCAAGCCTCACCCACCAATTAGGCCACACCCATAGAACCGGTTGTTAAGAAATGTGAATCCCATCCCTGGCTGTTAGTAACAACTCTAAACGTTTATGTCCATTTATGAGCACAGCCGATACAACTGCCAAGTCTCTGGAGAGTTGACTCTGATCCCACAGGCCGTCATAAGGACAGGTAGTCCTCGCCTTCCGACCACAATTGAGCCCAACATTTACACCGCTAAGTCATTAAGTGAGTTTCACCCCTTTTTACGACCTGCATTGTCATCGCTGCTAAGTGAATCACCGCCATTGTTCAGAGAGCCACATGGTCGTTAAGTGAATTTGGTTTTATCCCCATGGACATTGCTCATCAGATGGTCACCAAGGGGGATCAGGTGACCCCTGGGATTCTACGACCATCATAAAGATGAATCAAGGAGTCTGAATTTCGACTGCTTGGCTGCAAACGGTCATAAGTGTGAAAAACGCTTTTTTGTCCCCAGCGCCCTCTCAAACGGTCACTAAAAAGGAATGGTTATATATCGAGGACCTTCTCCTTTTAAGAAGCAATCCCATTCTAACTCAATGCCGAATTGGCCATGTTTAGGAAGACAATTGCCACAAAGTTTATACGGGACTCTAAATTGAGTCAGAGATAATAATATTAAAATGGATTTCTTTTCTGGAAAATGCCTCTTTTCGGAGAGCATCTGTCTGCAGAACCAGGAAGAGAAAGAGCAATCTGTAGGGATTATATTCATTTGCAAATTTATGCTGATTTCATAGAGTAATTAGGCCTCCTGGGAAGGGGAACGGGTGTCAGCAGCATGGGGAGGGGGCTTTAAGAGAGGGAGGGTTGGGGGCCAGGGCAAGGGCAGAAGTCTCTGCTGGGTGACAGGGCTCAAAAAAGTCAAAATGGCGATTCAAAACACATTTAAAAATGTGCTGCCATCTTGATTTTTGTTGTTGTTACCGCACCAAAAAAGCACATTCTATTCTATTCTATTCTATTTCTATTCTATTTTAATATTCATTGCATTCCATTCCATTCTCTATTCTATTCTATTTTATTCTATATAGCTTTCTATTCTATTGCTTCTATTCTATTCCGTTTTCTATTCTATTATTTACTATAGTTTTATATTCTATTCTATTCATTTCTATCCTATTCATTTCTATCCTATTCATCCCTATTCTATTCCATACTTTATTCTATTCTATTCTCTTTTCTATTCTACATTCCTATTCTATTCTATATTTCTATTCCATATTTTATTCTATTATATTCTTTCATTCTTATTTATATTCTATTTGTTCCTATTCTATATTTCTATTCCATATTTTATTCTATTATACTCTTTCATTCTTATTTCTGTTCTATTCTATTCTGTTTTCTATTCTATTCTATTCTATTCTATTCTATTCTATTCTATTCTATTCTATTCTATTCTATTCTATTCCCATTCCTTATTCTGTTCTGTTCTATTTCTATTTCTATTCTATTCTCTCCTGGGTCATATTTTTTTAAAAAATTAGCCTGATGAGATTTTGAGGTGATTTTGAGGTGATTCTCCTGCTTGAGCAAGGGGCTAGATTAGAAGACCTCCAAGGCCCCTTTGCAGCTCTATTCTATTCCATTTAGACAGACCCTTCAATACCACGCACCCTGACTCTGGGCAGGTTGTAATGTCTCACAATGAAAAAACTTACAGAGATTCAGACAAGGATGCGAAAACACACCCAGCAACAGCAAACAACACTGCTGGTAAACACCAGGAGGTGGGGGGAAATTATATCCAATAGGAAGAAAACATACGTAAATAAAAGTGGAATTAAATGGGAGAGGGGAGAGAGAGAGAGAGAGAGAGAGAGAGAGAGACACGCGCGCACACAGAGACATGATAGATTACACACACACAAACACACACAAACACACAAACAAATTAGATAGGAATTAGAATGCTGTTAAAATCATGCACCCAACAGCCATCGATTAATGTTATATGAAGGTACATATCTCCTTAATGGTAGTTTAAACACTCTGATGATATTAGCAGAGGGTATATGCATAATCTTTAATTTATTTATTTGTTTGTTTATTTATTTAGTCATTCATTCATATTTTTATCATTTTTATGCAGTGTATATTGGGAGCGGTGACCGTTTGAGAGCTATGGGCAAGAAAATTTCATTTGAATGTATGGCGATCAGTGTACATTCAAAGTGACAATTAAGTTATTTCTATTCTATTCTATTCTATTCTATTCTATTCTATTCTATTCTATTCTATTCTATTCCATTCCATTCCATTCCATTCCTTTCCTATTCCTATTCCTATTCCTATTCTATTCAGATAGATAGATAGATAGATAGATAGATAGATAGATAGATAGATAGATAGATAGATAGATAGATGAGATAGCATAGCATAGCATAGCATAGCATAGCATAGCATAGCATAGCATAGCATAGCATAGCATAGCATAGCATAGCATAGAATAGAATAGAATAGAATAGAATAGAATAGAATAATAGAGTTGGAAGGGACCTTGGAGGTCTTCTAGTCCAATCCAATCTCTTCTTAAAAACTTTCCATTTTGGAGCATTTACAACTTCTGGAGCCAAGTTGTTCCACTGATTAATTTTTTCACTGATAGGAAATGCCTCCCTAGTTCTAGGTTGCTTCTCTCCCGAGTTCATTTCCACCCGTTGCTACTTCTCCTGCCTTCAAGGGCTTTGGAGAATAGCTTGACTCCCTCTCTTTTGGGGCAGTCCCTGAGATATGGAAGACTGCTCTCCTGCAGGGGTGGGATTCAAATTTTTTAACAACCGGTTCTGTGGGCGTGGCTTAGTTGGTGGACGTGGCTTGGTGGTCATGTGACTGGCTGGGCGTGGCCAACTCCATATCACTCACATTGAGGCACGCATCTCCTTGCCTGGCCTCTCATGACTGTGGGGATGTTGCAACAGTCATAAGTGTGAAAAACGGTCATAAGAAGTCACTTTTTTCAGTGTCCTTGTAACTTTGAATGGTCATTCCACACAAGAAAAGTACCAGCAAAGGAGGGGGAAAAAACTCCAGAGAAGCTCCAGAGACAGGAATTCCAGTCCTGCCAAGAACGTAATAAGGGTTAATGGAGAGGCAGTTTCTGTAAGCAACACCAGAATGTTTCCTTCCTGCCTTCCTTACAGGATTAGCCCTGTAATTTCTTCTAACAACTGGTTCTCCAGACTGCTTAGAATGTTAACAACCGTTTCTAGCAAATAGGTGCGAACTGGTAGAATCCCACCCCTGCTCTCCTACCTCCCCTGGTCCTTCTCTTCACTAGACTAGCCAGGCCCACTTCCTGCAACAGTTCTTTATATGTTTCAGCCTTCAGTCCCCTAATCATCTTTATGGCTTTTTTCTGAACTCTTTCCAGAGTCTTGACATCTTTTTAGAGGTACATGGATTGATAGATAGATTGATTGATAGATAGATAGACATAGATAGATAGACATAGATAGACATAGATTGATAGAGATAGATAGATAGATAGATAGATAGATAGATAGATAGATAGATAGATAGATAGATAGATAGATATAGAGAGATAGTTAGAGATAGATAGATAGATAGAGATAGATAGAGATAGATAGTTAGATAGATGGAGATAGAGAGAGAGAGAGAGAGAGACAGACAGACAGACAGACAGACAGACAGATGGAGATAGATAGAGATAGAGATAGAGAGATAGAGAGATGGAGTAATAGATAGGTAGGTAGGTAGGTAGAGCTAGATAGATAGAGCTAAGATAGATAGAGCTAAGATAGATAGAACTAGCTAACTAGCTAGAGCTAGATCGATAGATGTCGATAGCTAGATAAATGGAGATAGATAGAAATATAGATAGATAGATGATAGATATAGAGCTAGATAGATAGATAGAGTTATAGATAGATAGATAGATAGATAGATAGATAGATAGATAGATAGAGATAGAGCTAAGATAGATAGATAGATAAATAGAGTTATAGATAGACAGATAAATAGATAGATAGAGCTAGATCGATAGATGTCGATAGCTAGATAAATATAGATAGAAATATAGATGATAGATAGATAGATAGATAGATAGATAGATAGATAGATAGATAGACCTAGATCGATAGATGTCGATAGCTAGATAAATATAGATAGAAATATAGATGATAGATAGATAGATAGATAGATAGATAGATAGATAGATAGATAGATAGAGCTAGATCGATAGATGTCGATAGCTAGATAAATATAGATAGAAATATAGATAGATAGATAGATATAGAGCTAAGATAGATAGATAGATAAATAGAGTTATAGATAGACAGATAAATAGATAGATAGAGCTAGATCGATAGATGTCGATAGCTAGATAAATATAGATAGAAATATAGATAGATAGATAGATAGATAGATAGATAGATAGATAAATAGATAGATAGATAGATAGATAGATAGATAATAGAGAGAGGGGGGGGAGAGAGAGAGAGAGATTGTCTAGCCAGGTGCCAACCTTGGTGCTTCCACCCCCAATCCACCCCTTCTTTCACTCTGCCCTTCTCCCAGCCAGCTGCTTGTTCAGAGCCCCTGGGGTAAAGGCTTCAGGGAGGGGGGGAACAAGCCCGGATCCAGGCGAATGCAAAAGCAATTACGATCTGTCTGTTTCTGAGGCAGGTAATTGCGGGGCGAACAGCTGAGGGCCTCCCCTCTTTTTTTTGTCTCGCTTTTCAGCCGCCCCTTCCCTCCCTCCCTCCCTCCCTCCTACGAGCTGGGAGGTGGCTCTCCCGTACACGTGCAGGAGTGGGGGAGGCAGGGATGGGGAGGCTGTTGCCATGGCAACCCGAGGGGGTGGGAGCGGAGAATGCACGATGGGTAGCCGCGTAGAAGCAGACGCGGAAAATCCATATGGTTCCCCAGAGGGTGCAGGCAGCCGGCAAGGGTCTCTCTCTCTCTCTCTCTCTCTCAGCCTGGACCGCAGGCGACTTTTTGTCAGACGTGGTCCAGATGGAGACGGGATGATGGATCCAGTGGGGTGAAAAAAAAAAAACTGGAGCAGAGGATGGGAGCTTCAAACTCCTTTTTTTTTTTTAGCTCTGATCCCGTTCTGACTTTTTGATCACGAAGCCGAACTCCTCGTCCCGATAAATCCACTTTTTTTATTGAGGTTCAAGGGAATTCCAGTCCAGCAAAGTCCCGGCCAACAGTCTTCCATGAGATTTCACAACCACAGACCTTGATCAGGCTGGGAGAGTTGCCAGGCCGATAGCTTCCAAATGCCACGCTGTAGCAACAATGACTTGGCTATATTCCCTATGGGAGGGGCCATTCATTGTCCACTTGTGCCTTTACTCCCGAATCGACCCTTGTTCCTTAGCTGTTCCCTTCATCTGGCAGCTCTGTGCATGAGCACACTGGGAACAGGCTCCAGCTGCTCTTCTTCCCCACTGATCTCCAACTCCGAAGGCAGCTGATAACTGTTGGAGGGCCCTGGCCCCATCTCTGTCTCCGACAACTCATCAGAGCCTTCCCCAGACTCCAGGACTCACCCATGTTCCTCCCCAACCTCCTCACTGTCCCAGTCTGCCACCAGCTCCACTGGTGGGCCACAACAGATCCTTTCCAGGTGGAGGTCCCCTTGCTCCACCGTTATCTGGTCCTTCCCATGAGTAGAGAGTTGAGTTGAGCAATGGAAGAGATCCCCTAGTTGGGCAATGCAACTTTTGCAAGCAAACAGCCAGGGTGGGAGAACACTGAAGACCCCACGTTTAGATCACAGACTCCTAGAGGGGGAAGGAGAGGTCTTCTAGTCCACACCCCTGCTCAAGGCCGGAGGCCTTACACCATCCCAGTCGAATGACTGTCCAGTCTCTTCTTGAAAACCTCCAGTGATGGAAGCACCCACAACTTCTGAAGGCAAGTCGTTCCACTGATCAATTGCTCTCAAGTCTTCCACCCAGGGGTTGGATTCGGCCAGTTCAGGCCGGTTCGAGAGAACCAGTTGTTAAATTTACACCAGGTCCGCCGAACCAGGAGTTGAACCGACCGACTGGCCCCACCCCTCCCAGGGGTCTCCACATGGCCCATTTTGGATGCAGGTAAGTGCAGAGGCTGCGTGGAGGCTCTGGAAGGGCGAAAAATAGCCCTCCCGGAAGTCCAGAAACAAGCCTGTTTCCGGCTTCCAGAGGCCCTTCGGAGCCTGGGGAGGCCATTTTTGCTGTCCCAGAGGCCCGAGGAAAGCCTCCGGACTCTGGGGAAGGCAAAAAATAGCCCTCCCGGAAGTTCTGGTAGGCCACACCCACCATGGCCACACCCACCTAGCAACCGGCCTAGCAACCGGTTGCTGGGATATTTGAATCCTCACCCTACTTCCATCCATTAATTCTTGTCTTGTCTTCCAGTGCCTTGGAGAAGAAGTCAGTCCCGTCTTCTTTGTGATAGACCCTTGTGTGATGAAAGGTGTAGGGCAGGCATAGCTGTCATTAAAAAAAAAAATACCCATAGGAAAGAGACAGGAACACAAACAAAAATTCTTACTTTACGATCAGAGGTTTATTGTTTCTAATAATTTAATAATATAATAGCAGCAATATGCTTGCATTAATAAGCCATTGCAACGGGGTCCAATGACATACGGCAGGTCCTGCAAGGCCTGAGCTGATCTCCAACCCTGTCCTTTATCCTTTCTTTCTAGCCACATACACGCTTCACAACTTCACTCGCTGTCACTTTCTGTAACCTCCTATGTACATTACTTTCGGTTCCTCGTTTCCAACCGTTTCGTTCTTCCTGTTTTAAACGTATCCATCCACGTGCATCCTTTTGCAAAAAAAAAATATATGTTTTCACAGTGTTGGAAGAAATATCCTTCTAAGTTCAGCTCCAAGCGGGGGAAAAGATACTGGAAACATGGAGGCTGTTTTGGAAAGGTTTAATGGCGGACAGGACCACGCGGCTTGGAGCGCCAAAGAAGGGCTTATCCCTACTGTTGGGATTTGAATTTGAGCTTGTATTTTGATTGGTGGTCCCATGGGGCCGTGCGGGGGGCAATTCTGTAAGCTGTCCCGAGTCCCCAGGCTTGGTTGAGCCTTTGCTGGATGATGATGTAATGAAAGGGCTTTGGGCAATTCCTATTATAGCTCTACCTAGAGTAGATCTTTGTTATGTAGAATAGACTGGACCAGGGTGGTGGGGCTGAGTTTCTGCTTCTGGGTTGAGTTTCTGCTTCTGAGTTTCTACTTCTCTTTTTAGGGGAAATATTCTGCCTTTTTAGTATCTCCTAGGATATTTCATTTTTCTAGGAGAGGGGCGGGTTTTAACTTCCAACAACAGTTAGCAATGGCTCAGCAGGATTACAAATAGTTTTAGTATATTTTGAAACCATCCTAGCAGAAAACTTTGGTTCGTGTCTCTTTCTTCTGGGGCTTGCTATCACCCGTAGGACTTATTGAATCTAATCGATCAATAAGCTATATCCTTGATTCTCACATACCTCCAGAAGATAAAGGCTTAAGATACAGAAGGATCTTGACAGACTTGAACGTTGAGCGCTGCGCTATCCAACAAAATGGAATTCAAGGCTGAAAAAAAAGTGAGGCTCTACATATAGGCAAGAAAAACCCAAAATGTACAGATACAGTATATAGGTGGTACCTGACCCAATAGTAGTAATTGTGAGAAGGATCTTGGAGTCCTAGTGGACAGTCATTTAAATATGAGCCGGCCGTGTGCTGCAGCTGCCAAAAAAGCCAACACAATTGTAGGCTGCATAAACAGAGGGATGGAATCAAGATCAAGTGGAGTGTTGATACCACTTTATAAGGCCTTGGTAAGGCCACACTTCGAATACTGCACCCAGTTTTGGTCGCCACGATGTAAAAAAAGAGGTTGAGACTCTGGAAAGAGTGCAGAGAAGAGCAACCAGGATGATTAGGGAACTGGAGGCTAAAACATGCAACGGTTGTGAGAATTGTGTATGTCTAGTCTAATGAAGAGAAGGACCAGGAAAGATATGATAGTAGTCTTACAGTATCTCAGGGGCTGCCCCAAAGAAGAAGGAGTCAAGCTATTCTCCAAAGCCCCAAAAGGCAAGATAAGAAGCAACGGATGGAAACTAACCAAAGGAGAGAAGCAACCTAGAATTTAAGGAGAAATTTCCAAACAGTGAGGACAATTAACCAGTGGAACTGCTTGCTTCTAGATGTTGTTGGTGCTCTATCACTGGAGGTTCGAAAGAAGAATTTGGATAACCATTTGTCCAGGATGGCATAGGTTTCCCTGCGTTATTCTACTACATTGTTAATCACCTAAATCCCAGGTCGGCAAACTTACACTTGTGCCATGCTAAGACCTTTTGCAGCAGAGTGTCTCAGATGGGGAAAACGTTTCCTGTTATTTTAAGCCTTTGCATTTCCTGATGATTAAAATTTATGGGCATACAGAGCATCTGGGATCTGCCACATCGGCAAAACTTATGTCAAAACCTGCCTTAAGCAAAAAAAAAAAAGATAGCGTCCGTTTAGACACAATTAATCATTGCCTTTTCTGGGATGTTTTTCTGAATTTATTTTTATTTTTCCTTATCTGGCCTAGGATTCTGGGATTTCCTGAGCAAATACCATGTTACTGGCTACTTTTCCAAGCCAGTCACGATCAACCAATGAAGCCCAGGCTGTAATTCTTGCATATAGTCGCATATAAACCCATCACACACACACACGCACGCACACACACACACACACACCATCACATTTTTAAAAACAGAAATACCATGAAAAATGCACCATGGAGAATATGACGACCCTGATTTTTTTCATGGTGCTTTGGTTAAAAATTTGGAGCTCTGCTTGTTTGCAGATGGGCTTCTCTGCAAGTATTTGTGAAAAAAGTAGAACCCAATTTTGCGAGGAAAGAAAGGAAGGAAGGAAGGAAGGTGGACAAACAGATAAGGAAGGAAGGAAAGAAAGGATAGACAGACTAATGGGGGAAGGAAGGAAAGAAGGAAGGAAGGAAGGAAGGAAGGAAGGAAGGAAGGAAGGAAGGAAGGAAGGAAGGAAGGAAGGAAGGAAGGATACTGCAGACAGACAGGGAAAGAAAGAAAAGAAAAGAAAAGAAAGAGAAAGAAAGAAAGAAAGAAAGAAAGAAAGAAAGAAAGAAAGAAAGAAAGAAAGAAAGAAAGAAAGAAAGAAAGAAAAGGTAGGCGGACAAGAAAGGAAAGAAGGAAGGAAGAATAGGTAGAGAAGAAAGAAAGAAAGAAAGAAAGAAAGAAAGAAAGAAAGAAAGAAAGAAAGAAAGAAAGAAAGAAAAGGTAGGCGGACAAGAAAGAAAGGAAGGAAGGAAGAATAGGTAGACAGAGAAGAAAGAGAAAGAAAAAGAAGAAAGAGAGAATGAAAGATAGAAAGAAAAAGAAAGAGAATGAAAGAAAGCAAGAATAGGTAGACACACAGGAAGGAAGGAAGGAAGGAAGGAAGGAAGGAAGGAAGGAAGGAAGGAAAGAAAGAAAGAAAGAAAGAAAGAAAGAAAGAAAGAAAGAAAGAAAGAAAGAAAGAAAGAAAAGGTAGGCAGACAAGAGAGGAAAGAAGGAAGAATAGGTAGAGAAGAAAGAAAGAAAGAAAGAAAGAAAGAGAGAGAGAGAGAGAGAGAAAGAAAGAAAGAAAGAAAGAAAGAAAGAAAGAAAGAAAGAAAGAAAGAAAAGGTAGGCTGACAAGAAAGGAAGGAAGGAAGGAAGAATAGGTAGGCAGAAAAGAAAGAGAGAAAGAAAAAGAAGAAAGTGAGAATGAAAGATAGAAAGAAAAAGAAAGAGAATGAAAGAAAGAATCGGTAGACACACAGGAAGGAAAGAAAGAAAAAAGAAAGAAAGAGTCCTTTTTGCTTCAAGCAGACAGGCAAGAGCATGTATTTCCCACACACTTTGCAAGGATAACCCCCCTTTTAACCCTCATTCTGAGGCCTAACGGACAGGAAGCTTGTTTAAAAGACGTTGCCAAACGTTGACAGGTTTCCTTCAGAAAACCAGGGGCAGTTTGCCATACACCTGGCCTCTGGCGCCACCCAGAGGCGAATATTCCCACAGCAACCCTTTGATTTCCTTTGTAAGGCCGGGCGCTATTCATACATACAACCTATTTGAGGGGAGCAACGGATCACGGGGATTCCCTAAGTAGAGTTTCTCAATATTGGCCCCTTTAAGACTTGTGGCCTTCAACTCCCAGAATCCCTCAGTTAACATGACTGGAGGAGGAATTCTGGGAGTTGAAGTCTATCTATCATCTATCTATCTAATCAAAGTATCTTCAAACTTGACAAGTTTAAGTCTTGCCCAAATCTAAACAGGGGTTGTAGGTTTTTATGGACGGGCAAATCTTGCCACATCCAACCCCTGGAGTTGCTTTTCATGCCAACTCAGATGGATTTAAAAAAACAAACAAACGGGGAACGTAAAGAAGGTAACACCACACTTAAGATGTTAACATTTATTTACACATCAGTGTGCAACATGCTGTACAGAATGGAACATACGGGCCAAGTAATATCGGTCAACCGTTTTTGGAAAGTGATCTGTCTTCAGGTATTGGTCACTGTCACTTTCGATGGCGCCCACGTCCTCTGCTAGCCGAAGCGGCTGGGGATGATGGGAGCAGCGGAAGGTGCCATTAGCGCTGGACACAGCTCGGAGAATGTGGCCATGAAGTCTTTTGTTTCTTCAAGAGGCTTTATTTAAGGTCTCCAATCTCACCAATTTCTTCTACTTTTAGAAGAAGGGAGGGAGGGAGGAACATGGGAGAGAAGGAAGGAAGGAAGGAAGGAGGGAGGGAGGGAGGAACATGGGAGAAGGAAGGAAGGAAGGAAGGAAGGAGAGGGAGAGGGAAGGAGGGAAGGAAGGAGGAGGGAGGGAAGGAAGGAAGGAAGGGAAGGAGGAGGGAAGGAAGGAAGGAGGGAGGGAGGGAAGGAAGGAAGGAAAGAAGGAAGGAAGGAAGGAAAGGAGGGAGGAAGGGAAGGAAGGAAGGAGGAAGGAGGGAGGGAAGGAAGGAAGGAGGGAAGGAAGGAAGGAGCATGGGAAAGAAGGGAAGGAAGGAAGGAGGGAAGGGAGGAAGGAGGGAGGGAAGGAAGGAAGGAGGGAGGAGCATGGGAGAGAAAGGGAGGAAGGAAGGAAGGGAAGGAGGGAGGGAGGAAGGAGGGAAGGAAGGAGGGAGGGAGGGAGGAAAGGAAGGAGGCAGGAGGGAAGGAAGGAGGGAGGGAAGGAAGGAGGGAGGAAGGAGCATGGGAAAGAAGGGAAGGAAGGAAGGAAGGAGGGAAGGGAGGAGGGAGGAGCATGGGAGAGAAGGGAGGAAGGAAGGAAGGGGAAGGAAGGAAGGAGGGAGGGAGGAGGGAAGGAAGGAAGGAGGGAGGAAGGAGCATGGGAAAGAAGGGAAGGAAGGAAGGAAGGGAGGAAGGGAGGAGGGAGGGAGGGAAGGAAGGAAGGAAGGAGGGAGGGAAGGAGGAGGAGGAAGGAAGGGAGCAAAGCATGGGGAAAGAGGGAGGGAGGAGCATGGGAGGGAAGGGGGGAAAGTCCTACCTTGTCTGTCTGTTGTACAATTTGGCCCCCATCATACATTTGGAAATTAAATATAATTCAGGGAGGGTCACCCAATAGCTGGGGACACCCTGAGGCCCTCTTTTGAAAAGGAAAAAAAAAATCTTGTTTCCATGCCAGGCGTGTTGGGAGAAGTCAGACGTCCCACAAATCAGGGTTTAGCGAAAAGCTTAAGGGGGTTTATCAATGGCTTAATGCAGGGTTTCCCAATCTTGGCACCCAGTCGTGTGGATTTCAGTTCCCAGAATTCCACAATCAGCATGGCTGGCTGAGGAATTCTGGAAGTTGGAAGTCCACATATAGAAATAGGCCTCGACTTACAACCATTTGCTTAGTGACTGTTCAAAGGTTGAATGATGTTAAAAAGAAGCGACTTATGGCAGTTTCTTTTGCACTTGCAGCATCAGTCATGGCCACGTGATCAAAATTCAGACGCTTTTAGTTTTTTTACCCACCAACACCGGCAGGGCAAGTCACGTATATAAACAGAAATCCCCTTCTGGCATGGATGATGTTCCCTAGTTGGGTCATGAAACGTTTGCAAGAAAGCAACCATGCTCAGAGACCACCAAGGACCCACAATCCTCCTCCTCCTCTTCTTCCTCTTCCTCATCTCCTCACTCCCTTCTAGCCCTGTTGATATCACCTAGTTGGGTTATGAAACGTCTGTAAGAAAACCAAGCACAGAGACCACCAAGGACCCCACAATCTTCCTCCTCCTCCTCCTCCTCCATCATCATTATCATCCTCTTTTCCTTTCCTTCTGCTCCATGGCATAAACCTCACTCCCTTCTACAGCAGCACTGATGATGTTACCTAGTCGGGTGATGAAACGTCTGTAAGAAAACCAAGCTCAGAGAGCACCAAGGACCCATATTGAATAAAAGGCCCTTAGACCACTTTAACTGACAATGTGCTGAATTGTGATTATTATTATTATTATTATTATTTGCTACACTGAACAAATGGCTCTTAGGATCACCACCCACCATGTTAAAACGTTACTCATGCCTTCGTATCTTGCACCCATTCAATGTATGCCGGCTTCAAACATTGTCCTAAGCCATGTTGGGTTGCATAAACCACCATCGGATGGGCTCTTTACCTAGCTGCGCAAAAGAACTGTTTGCAAACCAAGAAGCCGGTTTCAGGCAACAGGGGGCACTCAAACCACAGAACACCCAAATATTATGTGTGAACTAAGCCTTAGTGCTCTTTCAAATATATACCATTCCGACAATGTGTGGAAAGTTGGCATTGTGTAGCATTGCCTAGGAAGTCAATAGAATGCGTGGCCCTTTTCAGGCAAGGTAACATTTGTGTCATTTTAATATGTTATATACTTTCCCAAGGCACCGTATATATGATATGTAGGGTATTATGCAGAATGACAAGAAACGTTTAGGCAAAGTATGAAAAGAGAAGAGCCGTGAAAAGGGGAAGGATTAGGGTTAGGATTAGGATTAGGGCCTTGGGTTAAGGGTTAGGGTTACAAGTTAAGGGTTAGGGTTAAGAGTTAGGAAAGGTTAGGTTTAGGATTAAGTTTAGGGTTAGGGTTAGAGTTAAGGGTTAGGGTTAAAGTTAGGGTTAAAACTTAATGGTTAGAGTTAAGAGTTAGGAAAGGTTAGGTTTAGGATTAAGTTTAGGGTTAGGGTTAGAGTTAAGGGTTAGGGTTAAAGTTAGGGTTAAAAGTTAATGGTTAGGGTTAAGAGTTAGGAAGGATTATATTTAGGATTAAGGTTAGGATTAGGGTTAGGGTTAAGATTAGGGATTGGAGTTAAAAATTAAGGGTTAGGGTTAAGAGTTTACAAGGGTTAGGTTAGAGTTAGTCTTAAGGTTAGGGTTAGGGTTAAGGGTTAGGGATAGGGTTACAGTTAGGGTTAAAGGTTAAGGGTTAGGGTTAAGAGTTAGGAAAGGTTAGGTTTAGGATTAAATTTAGGATTGGGGTTAGGATTGGGGTTAGGATTAAGAATTAGGTTTGAGTTAGGTTAAGGTTAGGGATTAGGGTTAAAAATTAAGGGTTAGGGTTAAGAGTTTGCAAGGGTTAGGGTTAGTCTTAAGGTTAGGGTTAGAATTAGGATTAGGGTTAAGGGTTAGGGATAGGGTTAAAGTTAAGGATTATGGCTAAGAAGAAGGGTTAGGATTAAGGCTAGGGTTAGGGTTAGGGTTAGGTTTAAGAGTTAGGGTTAGGGTTAAAAGTTAAGGATTGGGGTTAAGAGTTAGAAAGGGTTTGGGTTAGGATTATGGTTAGGGTTAAAGTAATGGTTAGGGTTAAAGTTACAGTTAGGGTTAGAATTAGAGTTAGGATTAAAGGGTTAGGGGTAGGGATTAATGTTAAGGGTTAGGGTAAAGGTTAAAATTAGGGTTAGAATTAGGAATTATTAGTATTAAGAGTTACAGTTAGGCCTACTCCAACCCTAGCCCTAACCCTAACTCTCGATTGAAAAGATGTATGTGAAAACGAAAGAAGAATTACAAAAATAAACAAATACAGGATTTTCTTACAGAAAATTACAAGAGGAAAAAAAAAACAGTATTGGACGTAACAAGTAAGGCTAGATTGGCATTTTAGCAGGAGAATTATATATTTTGCAGGTTTGCCTTTTGGCATTGCATAATAGAACGCCTAGGAAATGAGTAAAATATTTTAAGCATTTCATACTTGGACGTCCCATTTCTGGCATTCTATAGATTTCCTGGGCATTCTAGGAAATGCCTAATTTCACACATTGACGGTAACATATACATGATCTCTCCTGGCCAGCTGTTAGAAACAGATGTGACTTTCTAGATTTCTCTCTCTCTTCTTTTTGGTTGCTCTAAAACAAGTATTCCTTGCAGGCCACCTCTGCCAAGGTCTTAATTACACAAGTCACTTTTAATACCTTTGGAAGATTAGACTTCTATCTTCTCCTTGGAGGCACAGGAGGCCTCCACGAGCTTCTTCGCTGATCTGATATGTCATTTTTGTCAACTCGTAAAACCTTTTGTATACACGTTTTATAATTGTCAATAGAAAGAAGGGGTTTCGAAGAGCAGGCGGCAGCGTGGAATCGAAAGTACATCCCATTCCTATTTTCTTCAGAGACCGATTAGATGACTGAAGCTTCTGCCGTGTAAAAATGTAATTGGAGAGCATGATTGATGACTCTGGGCTATGGACGTGTTTTGTTGGATGATACACCCAGAGGGGTGGGGTGGGAGAAAGCAGGATCGAGGGTGACAGTGAATTATGTATCTCAGAGTTGGCTATGCCCAGATAAATGCCGGACGTAGAATGTGACCTTCAAATAAATCTTTTTTTTAGTTTTGGGAGTGTGGTTCAGGGCTCATGATTTAATGGGAGTAACTGCTGGAATCCTGACAATTTTCTTCTTGCATGGGGTCTGGGGGGGTTGAGTCTCCACCCTGGTGCAAAGCAACGTGGGCCCTGAAGTCAGTGGCGGGATTCAAATAATTTAACCACCGGTTCTCTACCCTAATGATTTCTTCCAACCACCAGTTCACCAAACAGCTCAGAAAGTTAAGATCCGGTTCTCCCAAACTGGTGCGAACTGGCAGAATCCCACCACTGCCTTAAGTTCCTTCTTGTCCTCCCATGCTAATTGAAGAGAAATCCAACCTGGAACCAGGGAGAAACTTCCTAACAGTGAGGACAATTAACCAGTGGAACAGAAGTTGCCTTCAGAAGTTGTTGGGTGCTCTCCATCAGCGGAGGTTTCCAAGAAGAGACGGGACAGCCACTTGTCTGAGATTGAGCAGGGGGCTGGACTAGAAGATCTTCAAGGTCCCTTCCAGCTCATTCGTTCTGTTCTATTCCGTTTACATCAGGAAACCAAGCCAACGTAGGAATAGCATGAAGAGCAAGACTCGCGGAGAGTTCTAGGGAACGAGTGTCCATGAAAATCACTCAGCCTCCAGGGGGTAGCAAAATCCCACGATACGGACTATACGGTTGCTGCTTTCCAGAAAACCCACCCTGAATTACACCCCCTCGTCCCCTGCGTCCTCTCCTGGAGCAGATGTCCACGCCTCTGTTTGGATCTCAGGGGCTGCCCCAAAGAAGAGGGTCTCAACCTATCTAGATCCAGAGGAAAAAATAAGAAGCAATGGATGGAAACTAATCAAGGACAGAAACAACTTAGAAATAAGGAGAAACTTCCCAAGAGTGAGGACAATTTAAACAGTGGAACAGCTTGCCACTAGAAGATGTGGGTGCTCCATCGCTGGAGGTTTCCAAAAAGAGATTGGACCGCCATTTGTCCAGAATTGTGTAGGGTTTCCTGCCTGAGCAGGCGGGGTTGGACTAGAAGACCTCCAAGGTCCCTTCCGACTCTTGTTATTCTGAGCAATCCGAAAAACAGCATCCTGGCTAGTCTTGTTATGCCCCCTCGCGGCCGCTGGAGGACCTGATCATCATCCGCGTGGCTTTCAACGAGTATCCTGGCCCTTGGAAGTAATGCCAGCGGACTCCGTTCAATTTCCGGATGTTGTGCCGAGCCGGATAATAAATACCGTTTAAGTTGGATTGGCCGCAGGCATCAAACCACCAACCTGTTTTTGTGGAAAGATCGGGGGGGGAAAAAGGGTCAATCGTGGATCCAGACCTACGGCCACGATTCCAGAAGTTGCCTCTAGAAGCTGTATGGGGGAATATTGCAGGCGATGGCTCTGCTTATAAAGACTCAGTTATTAAATATGGCGCGCTCGATCCCCTTTTCGCTCTGCTTGCCGTTCCTGATCTCTCTTCTCTAACACCTGCGTAACGTAACCGGTTGTCCGAAGGGGCGCAGTCACTCCACAAATAGCAACAGAAATTTGGGGCTGCGTCTCGATCGTAAGTCGAGGACCAGCTGTACTCCCTCCAGGGACATTCCTCCCTTCCCTGCGCCTCCGCCCTTCTTCAAAGCATCCTTACCGCCAGAGAGCATTTGGGCACATTTGCACATGCAGTTGTCGTTATCGGAGTCCCAAGTGCTGAAGGACGTTCCCTGCAGAGGCAGGGCGCTCTGGAGTCCGGCCGAGCCCTTGTAGCCTTTCAGAGAGAGCCTGAAAAAAACAGAGAAGGCGACGGGGGCACCGATGAAGCTCCTCTCTCTCTCTTTTTTGAACTGTGGAAACTACACTTTCAATGACATTTCAATAGCCTCTCGGCCCTTAGACTTATAGGCTGCTTCCCGGTGCTTTTACATCCCTCTCTAAGCAGTGCACACACTCAGCATTATTTGCCCCCAACCATCTGGGTCCTCATTTTACCCACCTCGGAAGGAGGGAAGGCTGAGTCGACCTGGAGCTGGTCAGGATTGAATTCCTGGCAGTGGGCAGAGTCAGCCTGCAATACTGCCTTCAGATAGATAGATAGATAGATAGATGGATGGATGGATGGATGGATGGATGGATGGGTGGATGGATGGGTGGATGGATGGATGGACAGATGATATATAGGTAGATTAGATGGATGGATGGATGGATGGATGGGTGGGTGGGTGGATGGACGGGCGGACAGATGATATATAGATAGAATAGATAGATAGATAGATAGATAGATAGATAGATAGATAGATAGATAGATAGATATAGATAGATTAGATAAATAGATGATAGATAGATTTGATAGGCAGATAAGATAGATTAGATAGGTAGATGATTGATCAGATAGATGATAGATAGATAGATAGATAGATAGATAGATAGATAGATAGATAGATAGATAGATAGATTAGATAAAGAGATGATAGATAGATTTGATAGGCAGATGATGATAGATAGATAGATTAGATAGATAGATAGATAGATAGATAGATAGATAGATTTGATAGGTAGATAAGATTGATTAGATAGATAGATATAGATAGATTAGATAAATAGATGATAGATAGATTTGATAGGCAGATTAGATAGATTAGATAGGTAGATTGATTAGATAGATGATAGATGATAGATAGATAGATAGATAGATAGATAGATAGATAGATATAGATAGATAGATAGATAAATAGATAATAGATAGATTTATAGACAGATTAGATAGGTAGATGATTGATCAGATAGATGATAGATAGATAGATAGATAGATAGATAAGATAAGATAAATAGATGATAGATATAGGATTTGATAGGCAGATAAGATAGATTAAATAGATAGATAGATAGATAGATAGATAGATAGATAGATAGATAGATAGATGATAGATAGACAGACAGACAGACAGACAGACAGACAGATAGAAGATTTAGATAAGATAGATAAGATAGATAGATAGCAAACAAGCAATAGCACTTAGACTTATATACCAGTTCACAGTGTTTTAGAGCCCTGTCTATGCAGTTTACAGAGTCAGCCTCTTCCCCACAACAATCTGGCTCCTCCTTTGACTGACCTTTCAAGGACAGAAGGCTGAGTCAACCTTGAGCCTGGCGAGATTCAAACTGCCAAAATTGCAGCCGGCAGCCGGCAGAAGTAGCCCGCAGTACTGCACTCTAACCACGGTGCCACCGTGGCTCAAAGATTAGACCTGTCTTGTTTGCAGCCGTATCCCATTTCTGGCAGATGCTCGCTCTGGAATCAAGGAAGACTCTGAACATTTTCATGTGGGGAAAAAGGGCCTCACCTGTAGCGCTGGCGCTCGCCTGCCAGTCGGACTCTGTCATACTGGGCATAAGCCTGGTTGCCTTCCCAGTCCAGAAGCTCCACCCGTAGGGCGTAGGTGGCTTGGTTGGTCAAGAGATGGACAGCCTGGTTCCCCAGCCAGAATTCCCCGGCTGCAGCCCCGAAGCCCTAGTGGGGGGAAGAGGAACACAGGTGTGGTCAATGGGAGACCGGAGAGAGGGAGGGAGAGAAGGATAGGGAGAGAGGGAAGGAAGGAGGAGGAGAACGGAAGGAGGGAGGGAGGGTGGAAGGAAGGAAGGAAGGGGAGAGAAGTAGGAGGGAAAGAAGGGGAGAGAGGGCAAGGAAGGAAGCAAAGAGGGAGGGAGGAAGGGAAGAAGGAAGGAAGGAGAGAGGCAAAGAGAGGGAGGGAGGGAGATGGATAGAAAGGAGATGGATGGGAAATAAAGAAGGGAGGAAGGAATGACAGAGGCAGAGAGAAAAGTGAGGGAGGGAAGAAGATGGAAGGGATGAAGGAGATGGATGGAAGGCACCTCCCTTGCGGGGAGGCAAGGGGAGGGAGGAAGGAAGGAAGGAAGGAAGGAAAAGGGAAGTCAGGAAGAAAGGAGGGAGGGAGGAAGGAAAAGAGAGAAGCAGAGAGGGAGGGAAGGGAAAGGCAGAGAGGAGGGGGAAAGGGAGGGGGGGGGTGGGTGGAGGAAGGAGAGCAGGTAGGAAGGATGAGAAAGGACAAGAAGGGTGAAAGAGGAAGGAGGGAAGGAGGAGGGCAAAAAGAGGAGAGAGGGAGTGAAAAGAAAGAGGGAAGCAAGAAAGAGGGGAGAGGTCAGGAGGAAAGAAGGGGAGAGAGGAGGAAGAGAGGGAAGCAAAGAGGGAGGGAGGAAGAGAAGGAAGGAGGAAGAGAAGAGAAGGAGAAAGGGAAGAACAAAGGAGGTGACAGTCTCTTCTTCGAAACCTCCAGCGATGGAGCATCCATAGCTGTGAGAAGCAAGCTGCCCCACGGATTGACTGCCCTCCCTGTCCAGAAATTCCTCCGTATTTCCAGGCTGGATTTCCCTCCAATAACCGTCCGGTCATCGCTTCTTCTCCTGCCCTGTAGCGCTTTGGAGAATCAACCCACGCCCTCCTCTCCGTGACAGCACCTCAGGTCTCCCCTTAAGACACGGGGTGCCGTCCCTCTGTGGATGCAGCCCAGGATTGCACCGGCTTTATATATATACTCTATATACCATCATGGCTATGGAGTGCATATTGGAGGAGAGCTGTATGCAATGAAATTTCATTTAATGTGTGCTAATTAGTGCGCATTCAAAGTGACAATAAAGCTATTATACTATACTATACTATACTATACTATACTATACTATACTATACTATACTATACTATACTATACTCTTTTTTATTCCATTCTGTTCTATAGTCTGTTCTATTCTATTCTATTCTGTCCTATTCTATTCTATTCCATTCCATTCCATTCCATTCCATTCTTTCATTCATTCCATATTTTCTATTCTATTCTATTCCATTCCATTCCATTCCATTCCATTCTATTCTATTCTATTCTATTCCATTCCACTCTATTCCATTCTTTCATTCATTCCATTATTTTCTATTCTATTCTATTCTATTCTATTCTATCCTATTCTATTCTATTCCATTCCATTCCATTCTCTATTCTATTCTATTCTATTCTATTCTATTCTATTCTATTCTATTCCATTCCATTCCATTCCATTCCATTCCATTCCATTCTTTCATTCATTCCATATTTTCTATTCTATTCTATTCTATTCTATTCTATTCTATTCTATTCTATTCTATTCTATTCCATATTCTATTCTATTCTATTCTATCCTACACTATTCTATAGGATTCTTTCTATCCTATCCTATCCTATCTATCTATCTATCCTATCCCTATCCTATCCTATCCCTATCCTATCCTATCCTATCCTATCCTACTGACATCTGGACCTAGCTATGGTAACTGGAAAACGCCAGCATCAAACCTGTTTATACTCTTTCCAGGTTTTTTGGAAGCTAACGCTGCCATTGATCCGGCGTTGAATGACTGTCCAGCCTCCTCCGTCGGTTTCCATGTCACAAAAGGCCTGGAAAGGTAGAAAGAAGAAGCTTGATAAAGGGAGAGAGAGGGGGTGGAAAAAAAACAAGGAAAGAAGAAAATCATCAGCTTGAAATCTTTAGGATGGTCAACAGGGTCTTTGACCAACTGCTGGTGAGGAGTGCCCATATTTTCATTTTTGGTTAGAAATACCCAATTTTCTTGATATTTCCCCCCAAATACCAAGAATTATGGATACTCCGTGCAGTGACGGAGAGAGAAAAGCAGAATTTTTTTTTTCCTATGGATAGTCCTCGACTTACAACAGTTCATTTAGTGACCATTCAAAGTTACAACGACTGAAAACAGGGACTTATGACTATTTTTCATACTTGCGACCTTTGCAGCATTCCCCCATGGTCACGTGATCAAAATTCCCCGTATTTATGACGGTCGTTGTGTCCCAGGGTTACATGACCCCCTTTTGCGACCTTCTGACAAGCAAAGTCAATGGGGGAAGCCAGATTCACTTAACAGCCGGGTTACTCGCTTAACCATGGCAGTGATTTGCTTAACAACGGTGGGAAGAAAGGTCGTAAAATGGGGCAAAACTTGCTTAATGTCAGTGCGTTTGCAGCATGGCTACTATTATGAGGAGCAAAACACAGTACACAGAGGTTTAGACATTTAACCGTGGTTTGCATACAAGACATCTACGTGGTAGGCAAATACCTGACAAGCAATCAATCTTCTTAACTCTATACGGAGAACTCTGCAATGGATATAGGACACAAGGTGAAAGAACACACCCTCTAATGGCTGCCTTATATAATCACCTCTTAAAGGGGTAAAGATCCCTTCTTCATCTTAAAAGGGCAATACCCATGCTATGCATTCATACTTATTGCATCAGGCTTATATTGCATCAGCCTTACGTTGCTGTTGGTCAGCTCTTAAAATCTATACCTTAACACTTAACAACTGTCTGACTTAACAACAGAAATTTGGGGCTCAATTGTGGTCGTAAGTTGAGGACTACCTATATAACATTTAAAAAGTGAAGTTTTTTCCTTCCTTTGTAGCAGCAAGATTACATATATTTTATCACTGTTTGAATTAATCTTTGAGTTTGGGACTGAGAATGGGAGGTTCGTACTTTTGGGCAAACTCCACGGATTTCCTTGGGGCTGTGATTAATCACTTTTTTTTTCAACATTGTAGTAATGTGGGATGTTATCTAAATGAACGGTTGTAAGTTCAGGACTAGCTGTATTGTCCTGTTTCTCAACCTTGATATCTGTGTGGACTTCAACTTCCAGTATGCTGGCTTTGCAGTTCTGGGAGTTGAAGTTCACACATTTGCAAGTTCTCATGGTTGACATTGTTGGAAAAGGCGGAAGGAAAGAGAAGAAAACAACCGACAACATGGTGGATGGACTCAGTAATGGAACAACGTTGGAAGACCTGAAGGATAGATCAGCCTGGAGAAGGTTGATCTATGTCAGTGTTTCCTAACCTTAGGCATTTTAAGAGATATGGACTTTGACTCCCAGAATGCCCCTGCCAGATGGCTAATGTTGGGAAACACTGGTCTATGTGGTTTCTATATGGTTACATCCCACGCAGACTGGACATCCATTTGACTGGGATGTTATAAGGTTTTCTGCCTTGAGCAACGCAACGCAATGCAACGCAACGCAACGCAACCCAGCCCAACCCAGCCCAGCCCAGCCCAGCCCAGCCCAATTCAACCCAACCCAACCCAACCCAACCCAACCCAACCCAACTTAACCTAACCCAACCCAACCCAACCCAACCAACCAACCAACCCAACCCAACCCAACAAGCCAACCCAAACAACCAAACAAGCCAACCCAAACAACAATAACCAAGCCAACCCAAACAACAACCAACCCAACCCAACCCAACCCAACCCAACCCAACCAACCAATCAACCAACCAACCAACCCAACCCAACCCAAACCAACCAACCAACCAACCAACCAACCAACCAGATTCATCTAATCTTTGGCTCAACTGACCTTTTTGGGTTCAGTCAGATTGTTGATGTGGAGGGTGTAAACCCCACTGAGGTTGAATCCGGATTGAAGGATGTCCATGCAGTCCTGGAAAAGCCGCTCTTCTTTTTTCAGAAGAACTGTTGAGGAAAAAAAAAAAAGCTCTCTGCAGATTTTTGGATTGAAGGAGGGAAGCATCTGTGTTATATAAACAAAAAGATGAGATGGGTGGGGGGAAGGTTTTGGAACTATTTTGAGATGGTCTATCAATTTAATAAATTAATAAACAAAACGTTGGACGTTCCAGAAGGTACCTTTTCCTTGGGAGACTAACGAGACCAAATTCTGGACCGATTCCAGGAGTTCCAACTGCTGTTGCTGAAGGAGGCTGGCGTTACTGCTAGCGACATGAAGGGACTTCTCCAGACCTTCGATGGTGTTGCTCTGGTGACTCACCAGCTGCTGGAGGTGGTCCTTCTCGGTCCGAATGTCCTCCAGCTCCTTCAAGTGCTTGGTTTCCATCTGCCGGACTCGGGTTTCTAAGATGCTGCAGAGATGGGAAGACGGTCGCTGTCAACTCGTAAAGCATTCCTGGCCTACTCTCGAGTTGCCATAGGCAGGAGGGGGAAAAAACTGGGCAGCTACAACCAGAAACACATTCCATGCATACCTTCCTTTCAAGGCTGTATCCCAGGCTACCGGGACCAGCCGGAGAGGTGTGATCTCTACAGACCAAGAAAGAGCTCCATTGGAGAATGTGATTTATGACTCACCCTGGGGGGGGGGGGGAACAGGGTCATAGGTGGACCATAAATTACGTGAGGCAGAGCTGACTCCATTTGGGCACGTGCAAGAAAAACCAGAAGTACACATATAGACTGGGGGAAACCAGGCTCAGTAGCAGGAACTGTGAGAGGGATCTTGGAGTCTTAGTGGACAACCAGCTAAATAAGAGCCAGCAGTGTGCAGCTGCTGCCAAAAAAGCTAATGCAATCCTAAATTGCATTAACAGAGGGATACAATCAAGATCAAGGGAAGTTCTAATACCACTCTATAAAGCCTTAGTAAGACCACACCTAGAGTACTGCATCCAGTTTTGGTCACCACATTATAAAAAAGATGTTGAGACTCTGGAAAGAGGTCAGAGAAGAGCAACCAGGGTGATTTAGGGGACTGGAGGCTAAAACATAGGAAGAACGGTTACAGGAACTGGGCTTGGCTAGTCTAGTAAAGAGGACCATGATTGCAGCCTTCCAATATTTGAGGGGCTGCCACAGGGAGGAGGAAGGAGGTCAAGCTATTTTCTGAAGCGCCTGTAGGCCAGACAAAGAATAATGGATGGAAACTGAACAAGGAGAGATTCAACCTGGAAATAAGGAGAAACTTTCTGATAGTGAGAACAATCAATCCATGGGACAAAAGTTGCCCTCGGAAGTTGTGGGAGCGCCATCACTTGAGACTTTCAAGAAGAGATTGGACTGCCATTTGTCAGAAATGGTGTAGGGTCTCCCGCTTGGATGGTGGGGTTGGACTAGATGACCTTCCAATTCTAATTATCTATTATCTGACATGTTGCTCCTAATAAATAACTGGATTTCTTTTGAAGCTTGGCTTGAGGCTCATGGATAGATACATACATAGATAGATAGATGATAGATTAGATAGATAGATAGATAGATAGATAGATAGATAGATACATACATAGATAGATAGATGATAGATTAGATAGATAGATGATATAGACAGACAGATAGAGATAGACATAAACTGGGAGCTGGCTTCATTTGGGTACATGCTGACATGTTGCTCCTAATAAATAACTGGTTTTCTTTTGAAGCTTCTCTCTCTGTCTCTGTCCCTCTCTGTTTCTTTGTCTCTCTCTGTCTCGCTCTGTGTCTCTCTCTGTTTCTGTCTCTGTCTCTCTTGTCTCTCATCTCTTGTCTCTCTCTCTGTCTCTCTCTCTGGCTCTCTCTCTCTCTCTCTGTGTGTCTCTGTCTCTCTCATTTCTCTTTGTCTCTGTCTCTCTGTCTCTGTCCCTCTCTCTCTCTCTCTCTCTCTCTCTCTGGCTGTCTCTCTGTCTCTCTCTCTGTGTGTCTCTGTCCCTGTCTCTCTCTCTCTCTGTCTCTCTCTCTCTCTGTGTCTCTCTCTGTGTCTCTGTCTCTCTCATCTCTCTCTCTCTCTCTCTCATCTCTCTCTCTCTCTCTCTGGCTGTCTCTCTCTGTCTCTGTGTCTCTGTGTGTGTCTCTCTCTGTGTGTCTCTGTCTCTGTCTCTCTCTGTCTGTCTCTCTCTCTGTCTCTCTCTGTCTCTCT
Organism: Pseudonaja textilis; assembly: GCF_049901715.1. Classification (NCBI taxonomy): domain Eukaryota; kingdom Metazoa; phylum Chordata; class Lepidosauria; order Squamata; family Elapidae; genus Pseudonaja; species Pseudonaja textilis. The sequence goes on along the minus strand of NC_141992.1, from coordinate 4,024,575 downwards.
GTCTCTCTCATCTCTCTCTCTCATCTCTCTCTCTCTCTCTCTCTCTCTGTCTCTCTCTCTGTGTCTCTGTCTCTCTCTGTGTCTCTGTCTCTCTCATCTCTCTCTCTCTCTCTCTCTCTCTCTCTCTCTCTCTCTCTCTGCTGTCTCTCTCTGTCTCTCTGTGTGTGTCTCTGTCTCTGTCTCTGTGTGTGTCTCTCTCTGTCTCTCTCTGTGTCTCTATTTCTCTCTTCCTCTCCCCTCCCCCCTCTCTGTATGTGTGTGTGTGTGTGTATTCTTGTGAAGACACTTGGAACTGAGTTTAATTTTCCACGGTTCAATCCTTCCTGTTTTTGCGAATCTTTCCAACATCATTAAGATCGCAGTTCATGCCGGCCAGCTGGCTCCCCCGCCGAATCCTCGGGAGAAGATCGCCGTTCTTAAAGCGCGAGCATGATCTTGGCTTGTTCACAAGGCCTCCTCCAGCCTGGGCCGGAAAGATATTTTAAAAAGCCACTTGATGGAGATCTTCTTTTGCCAAGAGAGCAGAAGGCCAGCCCTGGACGCCAAGGTCTCTCACAAGTGTCATGTCATTTGGTCGAGAATTCAAATCCCCCCCCACGCAAGGATTTTAGTGGCCTTATTTTCATTTCCTTAAACAAACACACTTCGGATTGCAAAGGCAGCCTTTCCTGCTCGTTACGAAGCCGTAACCGACTGCTGGGTGTGGATCAAAATTCTGTTTTTCAGGTGGTTTGAATGACTCAATGGTTCTCCCGCTGAAGGGCCCCAAAAGCATTCGTTTCCAAAGGCTGGAAGCAAATTTGTGGAAATTGGAGCTCACTTCATGCTTCAAAGCATCACAGAGGATGTTCACACAATGCAGCTAACCAGGTTTGTTACAAACCACCAGCTGGGTTCAGGCAATATGCGAAGTTTGACCAGATTAAACAGGAAGGTTGAGAACATTGTAGAATGGCAGCTTTTAATAACGATCCCGTGGCGTTAGTTCTTTCCGCTGCTCCGTTGCAGGCCGGATGAAATGCTGAGGATAACTCTTGGGACGACCCAATAGACTTTAAAAACTCCCTCCAGAACTTAGCGGTAAATTGTACCCCTCTGACGGATATTATTCTACGAGGTACTCCGTGTAGCCTATCGATATGCTTGACGAACAGTTTTGCAAGCTTTTTTTGCAGATGGAAGTCCTTTTAGAGGCTGTAAAGTGGGCCTGCTTAGAGAATAAGTCAATAACAGTCCAAATGGAGTTACTGGCTGGAATGGATAATCTTTGGAATGCTGCCATAGAAGCCATCCGGAAGAGAGAGAGGGAGAGAAGGAGAGAGGGAGGGAGAGAGAGAGAGAGGAGAGAGAGAGAGAGAGTATGTGTGTGTGTGAGACTGTCTGTCTATCATATCTATCTATCTATTTTCTATCATCTATCATCTTTCTATCCATCTATCATCTATCTATCTTCTAACATCTATCACCTGCCTGCCTGCCTGCCTGCCTGCCTATCTATCTATCTATCTATCTATCTATCTATCTATCTATCTATCTATCCTATATTATCTGCCTATCAAATCTATCTATCATCTATTTATCTAATCTATCTATATCTATCTATCTATCATCTATCTAATCAATCATCTACCTATCTAATCTATCTTATCTGCCTATCAAATCTATTTATCATCTATTTATCTAATCTATCTATCTATCTATCTATCATCTAATCAATCATCTACCTATCTAATCTATCTTATCTGCCTATCAAATCTATCATCTATTTATCTAATCTATCTATATCTATCTGTCTGTCTATCTATCTATCTATCTATCTATCTATCTATCTATCTATCTATCTAATCAATCTTATCTGCCTATCAAATCTATTTATCTAATCTATCTATCTATCTATCTATCTATCTATCTATCTATCTATCTATCTATCTATCTATCTATCATCTATCTGATCAATCATCTACCTATCTAATCTATCTTATCTGCCTATCAAATCTATCATCTATTTATCTAATCTATCTATCTATCTATCTATCTATCTATCTATCTATCTATCTATCTATCTATCTACCTACTTACCTACCTGTTTATGTCTATATCTATATCTATATCTATCACTGATTTTAGAAATGAGGCCTGTTATTTTAAAAAATGATAACAACAAAGAAGTTACTATCAGACTGAATCTACGGACACTTTCTGAACTTTTAAGTGTTCTGGGAATCTCTCCCAGACGGTTGAATCTTCCCCAAGGGATCCATTAGTACAAGGAGGCGTCACTAGCCATAAACGTGCCATGGCTGCAAAAACAAAGCCAAACCCAGCAGCTTCGCACTCCTGTAGAGAAACAGATGTAGTGTCCTGCTTGTGACTGACCACAGCGCAAACATGTTCTCATGCTTTGACCTTTCTTCCTCTGTACCCCCATCTTGCCTTCAGGGCTCTTAGGCAGCACAAGGGCTCAATTGAAGAGACTGGACAAGCTTTTGTCTGAAAGGGGACAGGGTTTCCTGACTGAGCAGGGGGTTGGACTAGAAGACCTCCAAAGTCCCTTCCGACTTTGGTATTCCGTATTCTACGGACATATTTCCATTTTTCCATATATGTCTGTCATCTATCTATCTATCTCCATCCATCTCTCTCTCTCTCTCTCTCCCTCCCCTCTCTGTCTCTCATACAGAATAACGGAAGGGACCTTGGAGGTCATCTAGTCCAACCCCCTGCTCCAGCAGGAGACCCTATACTATTCCAGACAAATGACCGTCCAGTCTCTTCTTAAAAACCTCCAGTGATGGAAACCCCAACAACTTCTGGAGACAAGTCCCAAAGCTGCTGCCTTTTTTTTTTCAAGAGACAACTGACTTCCTGGTTTTTTTCTTTGAAGACGTTTCGCTTGTCATCCAAGATGCTTTTGTTGTTGTTGTTGTTGTTGTTTGGCTCTTGGATGAGAAACAAAACATCTTCAAAGAAAAAAAACCAGGAAGTCAGTTGTCTCTTTAAGAAAAGCACTTTTGGGAGAACCACCACCTGGATGACTGAGAATCTCCATACACATTTCTGGTAGCAAGCAGTTCCACTGGTTAATTGTGCTCACTGTTAGGAAGTTTCTCCTTAGTTCCAGGTTGCTTCTCTCCTTGATTCGTTTCCATCCGTTGTTTCTTGTCCTGCCTTCAGGGGCTTTGGAGGTTAGCTTGACCCCCTCTTCTTTGGGGCGGCCCCTCAAATATTGGAAGGCTGCTATCCTGCCTCCCACATCTCTCACCTTTTGGCAGCTTACAAGATAGTCCTCGAGTCCAAAGTTTTAGTTACTAAGTCACAGAGCTGTTCAGTGAATTATACTCTGTTTTATGACTTTTCGTGCCACAGCCGTTAAGTGAATCACTGCACCTTTTAAATTAGGAACACCCGTTGTTAATTGAATCCGGCTTCCCCACTGACTTTGCATATGCGCAGGTGTGATGATCCGGGATGTGGCACAAGGGCAACTAAGCCAGAGAATGTCTGGGTCCCTTTATTAGCTCCAACTTCACCCTTAATGTCCCGGTTATCTTACGGTCTGGAGAAAAAAAAAACTCTCCCACGAACCTGCAACAGCCTTTGGCTGCCGATATTCCAATCCCAATGTTGTAAACAGAAAACTTTAAATTATAAATCCAACAAGGCAAAATAAGGTAATAAATTCAGCAGGGACAAGATTAGGAGTTCCAGAAGTGAAGTAACACGGTGGTAAGTCAAACCAGTTGGGAGGATGCCAGGAACTCACATAACATGAGATAAATTCACGTTTGTTCCCAGAAACTGCTGCACTCCGCATGCATCTCTTTTAAACTCTCTTCCCAGGTGTGCCTAATGAAGGGAATCAAGGCCCTTTCCTCCCCCGTAAGCCACATTGCTCCCTTCTCCGTTCCTCCTTGCGTGCCCTAAGATGAAGAAGAGGCGGGCCTGGGTCTTCCTCTGAACTTCCTCTCCCTTGTTTTTCCTCCCTCCTGCTCTGCTCAGCCAGCCTGTGCTCTTCTCCAGTTTCCTCCACAGCCAACGGGAGCCACACTCCCACTCTCTGTCGGCTGTTCATCTTCCTCCTCGGATTCAGACTCTGACGGGGGGGGCATGACAACAGGTTTCGCAATCATGTGTCCTTGGGACACTGCAACCGTCATAAACACGAGTCAGTTGCCAAGTGCCCCAACTGGGATTCCATGACCCTGGGGATGCCGCGAGGGTCGCAAGACTGACAGCCATCAATCAATCACTTTTTTCTCAGTGCTGTTATCTCTCAATGAACGGACCGCCTATCTTTCTTCAACCAGCCGCTCACCTGTTCTGATCCTGGAGCTTGTGAATCTCGCTGGTTTGCACCAGGAGCTGCCGTTCCAGCTTGTTGGTGGACAGGGAATTCTCCAGAAGTTGTATTTCAATGCGCGAGGTTTGGTTCAGCACCTAAGCAGTGGAGCACACACACACACACACACACAAAAGAAAGTCAAATCAGGATTGGAAACTTAGCTAGGGAATTGCGGTCCTTCTTCAGCGCCAGAGCAAAGTCGGAGAGAAGGAAAACTATCTTTATGGGGTTCAGCCTCAGAATGAACTCAACCATAGAGAGTAGCAAAACCCCAGCAGCAAAAAAACCAGGAGTAGAATAGAATAGCAGAGTTGGAAGGGACATAAGAGGTCTTCTAGTCCAACTCCCTGCTTAGCAGGAAACCCTACACCACGTCAGACAAATGTGTATCCAATCTCTTCTTTAAAACTGCCAGTGTTGGAGCATTCACAACTTCTGGAGGCAAGCAGTTCCGCTGATTAATTGTTCTCATTGTCAGGAAATCTTTCCTTAGTTCTAAGTTGCTTCTCTCCCCGATTAGTTTTCACCCGTTGCTTCTTGTCCTGCCTTCTCAGGTGCTTTGGAAAACAGCTCGACTCCTCTCTTCTTTGGGGCAGCCCCTCAGATATTGGAAGACTGCTATCATGTCACCCTAGTCCTTCTTTTCGTAAGACTGGACCAGGGGTCGGCAACTCGTGGCTCTAGAGCCGCATGTGGCTCTTTCATCCCTCTGCTGCGGCTCCCTGTCGTAATTTTTTTTTTTTTACTTATTGCAAGGAAACCCGCAACTTTCAGATCTCGGATTTTCCAGATGTGCCAGTTTACTACTCAAATAAAAAGAACCTTGGAGAGGACGGTGTCTGGATCGGAGTTATTTGTTGGAGTGGAGGTTTTCTGGAACACTGAAAATAGACAGTATAAGGACTGTAACAGTCCCTATGTAGCCCCAAAGGGTTTTTCCACTTTTTCCTTTGAAGACGTTTTGCTTCTCATCTGAGAAGTTTTTTTCAACTCTGAGTGGATGGTGGGGAAAGGAAGGATTTATCCTCCTTGCAGACAGCTGGTCATTGGCATCTTTTTAGAGGGACGTTGAGGCCACTTGGAGGTTTGTCCGTGTCCTCAGGGTCACCTGAGTGGTGCAAAGGGTTTCTGTAGTCTGCCATTTTTATTGATTTATTTGTTTATTGGAAATCTGTTCATGCTCCCACATCATTTGATGAAAAGCAAAACGTCTTCAAAAACAAAAAACAAAAAACCAAGAAAAGTCCAGTTACCTCCTTCGGGATGACAACCGTGAGTGGAAGGACTGAGAACCACCTTAGACTTTTACTCCCTAGATAGGATAAACAGGCAGAAGACTGGCAAAACATGTACATGAATACCAACTGTCAGTCAGATGATGTGATGAACTCCCGCAATTATAGAATTTTAGACCATGCCCAGGGCAAAATTGCTAGATAATTCCTGGAAGCTCCACAGTCGTCGTTCTCCTCCTCGTCCTCGTCCTCGTCCTCGTCCTCGTCCTCCTCCTCCTCCTCCTCTTCCTCTCTGCAAACCCCACTTCCTTCTAGTACTGATCATGTTGTCTAGTTTGGTAGTGAAACATTTGCAAGAAAACAACCAAGTCCAAAAAGCACCAAGGACCACACAGTTCTCATTTTCCTCCTCCTCCTCCTCCTCCTCCTCCTCCTCTTCCTCCTTTCTGCAAACACCACTCCTTTCAAACACTGATGAAGTTACCCAGCTCAGTAATGAAATGTCTCAGAAAACAAGCAAGTTCAGAGATCACCACGGACCCCACAATCTTCCTCCTCCTCCTCCTAACTTAACAAATTTTTGACGGATTCTATTCCTGTGAAATTTTAAATACAATATCTGCGAAGAACTGGTAAGTGGTTTTGTTTTGGTACAAGAGGAACTCTGTTTTCTTAAAGCCCGTTCCAAGAACAAAAGTCCAGAAATCCAAACAGAGTATTTGGCAAGTTTTTCTTCCGAGGCAGAGTCGGCTGAAAGTTAACCCCCCGCTGTACCTTCTAAATATGTTTAATTTTTCCCACCTCGAATCCATGTCATCAATCACCTGGGTTTCCACATTGGTCAGTTTTCGTGTCTGCTCAGCTGTTTGGCTCAAAAGATTGGTGCCAATCTCCAATATGGCCGCCGTCTGGTTCTGTACCACATTCTGCTGGATGTGGGCCATCTCCGTCTTGATGTTCCTCTGGATGAAGTTCTCCAGCTAAAGAGAAAACAGCCACATCAACATAAGAAGGAAGGGATTCAGAATCGTCTTCTCCCCAGGTTTTACTGGCAACCAACATTACCCCAATCCTGAGAGCTAATTTGGTGCAGTGGTTATGGTGCTGGCTTAGAAACCAAGAGACGGTGCATTCTAGCCTACCTTAAGAAGGAAATCCAGCTGGGTAACTTTCACCCAATCACCTGGAGATGGAGATTTCTAGTTCTGCCTTGTCTACCCTATCGAAGAGGTGGACTGGCGGGGCATGATAGCAGAATTTCAATATCTCAGGGGCTGCCCCAAAGAAGAGGCAGTCAAGCTATTCTCCAAAACACCTGAGGGCAGGACAAGAAGCAACGGGTGGAAACTCATCAAGGAGAGAAGCAACCTGGAATTAAGGAGGAATTTTCTGAGACTGAGAACAATTAACCAGTGGGACAACTTGCCTCCAGAAATTGCGAATGCTCCAACACTGCAATTTTTTAAGAAGAGATTGGATAACCATTTGTCTGAAATGGTTTCCTGTCTGAGCAGGGGGTTGGACTAGAAGACCTCCAAGGTCCCTTCCCTCTCTATTATTTTGAGGATGTGATAGATAGATGACAAACGGATGACAGAAATAGAGAGACAGATAGGCAGGCAGGCAGGCAGAAGGACAGATACACACACACGCATAGAGGGAGAGATGACAGATGATAGATAGGTAAATAATTAGATGAGAGAGGTAGATAGGTGGATAGATAGATAGATAGATAGATAGATAGATAGATAGATAGATAGATACTGTAAATAGGTAGGTAGGTAGGTAGGTAGGTAGGTAGGTAGGTAGATAGATAGATAGATAGATAGATAGATAGATAGATAGATAGATGATAGATAGATAGATAGGTAGGTAGGTAGGTAGGTAGGTAAGTAGGTAGATAGATAGATAGATAGATAGATAGATAGATAGATAGATAGATAGATGCGTAGATAGATAGATGCGTAGATAGATAAATAGAAACTGTAGGTAGGTACGTAGGTAGGTAGGTAGATAGAGATAGATGGATAGATAGATAGATAGGTAGATAGGTAGGTAGATAGAGAGATAGATAGATAGACAGACAGACAGATACTGTAGATAGGTAGGTAGATAGGTAGATAGATAGATAGGTGATAGGTAGATAGATGGATAGATACATAGAGAGATAGATAGAGAGATAGATACTGTAGGTAGGTAGGTAGGTCGGTAGATAGATAGATAAATACTGTAGATAGTTAGGTAGGTAGGTAGGTAGGTAGGTAGGTAGGTAGATAGATAGATACTGTAGATAGATAGATAGATAGATAGATAGATAGATACTGTAGATAGGTAGGTAGGTAGATAGATAGATAAATACTGTAGATAGCTAGCTAGCTAGCTAGCTAGCTAGGCAGGCAGACAGACAGACACAGACAGATAGATGGTAGACAGATGTAGCTAGGTACATACATATGTAGGTAGATAGATAAGAAATAGATAGAGAGATAGATGATAGATAGATAGAGTAAATAGATAGATAGAAATAGATAGATAGATAGAAATAGACAGACAGACAGACAGATGGCAGGGGGAGAGAGAGAGCGGGAGAGAGAGTGTGTGTTCAAGAGAGATACCATGCATGGAAACTCTGAGACTCTCCTGGGCAAGGCAACACAAACCCAGCACAAATCCCTACGGGGATCTCTCTACCCTCCTCTGTCCCATTGCCCAACAACTTGGAAAGGTCTGCATAGCTCTCCCCAGGGATCCAGCAACACCAGTTGAAAATGAAAATAGGCCGAACGCTTTATGACCATGTAAGAGGAGTAAACACGTCTTTCTGGTAAATCGCTCTCCCTCTTGGCGTGCTTGGCAAAAGCTTCTGTCGGAGAGTGCCAGTTTTAATCAACTCCCGGCTGCGGGTTACTTTGGAGCCAGAGCGAATGGCAAGCGTTGCCCTCTTCGCTTTCCTTCTGGCTGACTAATTGAACAAATTGTTAGCTCCGCGGAGCTCCCTTCCTTTAGACGTCTCGGAGTCCCTGGCTGCGAGCAAAACAGCGCAAAGTTCAAAGAAAGAACACGCTGTATTTGAGCCACGGCTGTCCCACGGAACGGGCATGGGCTCTGCCATCCAGACAAATAACTCATTGGGCATAATTCTGCCAGCTGGGCTCCAAGGCCCTTGTGGTTTAAATCTCATCGGCAGCTTTTTGATGTGAAGGCTGCGACCGTCAAAACACTTAAAACGAAAACATTATATACCCACGTTTCTCCCAAAATAAGACCGGGTTTTATATTATTATTATTTTTGCTTCAAAAAGGTGCATTAGGGCTTATTTTTCTGTTAGGTCTTATTTTGGGGAAAATATGGGACTAAATGGTACTAAATATGGTACTAAACATGTCCAACTGGCCGATAATCTTAACTAGGGCTTATTTTCACAGTAGGGCTTATATTATGAGCATCCTGAAAAATCATATATGGGCTTATTTTCCGGTTGGTTCTTATTTTGGGGAAAATCATGGTACATACATTTGGGAAGAAACTTGGAATTGAGTTTAATTTTCCACAATTCAACCCTTCCTGTTTTTGTGAATATTTCCAACATGATAAAGATCACAATTTATGCCAGCCAGCATTAAATGTTTCTGACTGCTGATCATCTTAACTGGGGCTTATTTTGGGGGTAGGGCTTATATTACAATCATCCTGAAAAATCATGTTTGGGTTTATTTTCCAGTTGGGTCTTATTCTGGGGGGATATATGGTACTAAATGTGTCTGAATGGCTCATCATCTTAACCGGGGCTTATTTTGGGGGTAGGGCTTATATTACAATCATCCTGAAAAATCATGTTAGGGCTTATTTTCCGGTTGGGTCTTATTCTGGGGGGAAATATGCTACATACACTTGGGAAGACACTTGGAATTGAATTGAATTTTCCACAATTCAACCCCTCCTGTTTTTGTGAATATTTCCAGTGTGGTAAAGATCACAGTTTATGCCAGCCAGCACAAACCTATGCCTGTGAAACATGGACAGTAACCACACAATCGATACAAAACATGGACACTACACAAAAGCTAGGGGCGGCACAAAGAGCCATGGAAAAAGATGTCTCCGCCTCACGAGACAAGATAGAAAGACACCCTGCAGGTGGATTAGAGAACAAAGGAAAGGACAGGACGCCATCAAGAGAGTAAAAGAATTGAAATGGAAATGGGCTGGTCACGTAGCAAGAAGAACTGATGGCAGGTGGATCAAGGCCTTCATAGAACGGAACTCACTGGATCAAAAGCCTCCATGAATGAGTCTTAAAACAAGATGGACCGATGCCATCAGCAAGTATGGTGGGCCCAATTGGCCAAAGAAAGCTCAGGTCTGTTTTGGGTTGGAAACAGGTGGGAGAGGCATTCATCCTGCAGTAGACAGACAATGATGGAGAAGGAGGAGGAGGAGGAGGAGGAGGAGGAGGAGGAGGAGGAGGAGGAGGAGGAGGAGGAGGAGGAGGAGGAGGAGGAGGAAAGAAATAGATAGATGATAGATGGATAGGTGGATGGATGGATAGAGATAGATAGATAGATAGATAGATAGATAGATAGATAGATAGATAGATAGATAGTAGATAGATAGACCGACCCAGAGAGAAAGGGCTAAAATATATGAAGAACAGTTGCAGAAATTGGATATGTCTAGTTTAATGAAAAGAAGGACTAGGGTGTGACATGATAGCAATCTTCCAGTATCTAAGGGGTTACCACAAAGAAGAGAGGGTCACGCTCTTCTCCAAAGCACCTGAAGGCAGGATTGTTCAGAGTTTTGCAGCATAAATTCAGCACCAGAAAAGTAAACACAGATGGCTGAGGCTTGATTTCACTTCTTTATAAACACTTAAAGTAAATTTTACAAACCAGTTGTAGATTTCTCCAGCACAGAGCAAACTCAAACAGAAGCAGACGTGTCACAAGGGCAGAGCAGAGCAGCAACGGAAGAGCTCAGAAACAAACGTCGGTTTCACTTTAGTTCAGGCAAGCAAGGAAGCTAGTTTCACCGCAGAGGAGAGAAGCCATTTCATTTTCGAGAGACAGACTCAAGAGCTTAACATAGCTTCGGAGCTGCAGAGCTTAATATAGAGCCACGCCTAGGCTAAATCTAGTTTCAGTTTCCAAACAGCCCTCAGTTGCTATGACTATTCATTGGCTGATCCTGTTACCACGCTCTATTCCAGTTCATGAATATATTCTTTTAAGGGCAAGAAGCAATGGATAGAAACTAAGCAAGGAGAGAAGCAACCTAGAGTTCTAGTCCCCTCCTTAGGCGTGAAAGACAAACTGGATGACTTTGGGCCAGTCGCCAGGAGACGGTGAGTTATAGTCTCGCCTTAGGGGTGATTGCGGCTTGGTGATTTTGACCCAATTGCCAGATGGTGAGTTCTAGTCCTGCCCTAGGCACAAAAGGAAATGTATGACTTTGGGCCAGTCTACCAGGAGACTGGGAGTTCTAGTCCTGCCTTAGGCATGAAAGCCAACTGGGTGACTTTGGGCTAATCCCCAGATGTCGGGGAGTTCTAGTCCCGCCTTAGGCATGAAAGCCAGTTGGTGACTTTGGGCCAATCCCCAGGTGTCGGGGAGTTCTAGTCCCACCTTAGGCATGAAAGCCAGTTGGTGACTTTGGGCCAATCACCAGGAGTCGGTGAGTTCTAGTCCCGCCTTAGGCATGAAAGCCAGTTGGTGACTTTGGGCCAATCCCCAGGAGTCGGTGAGTTCTAGTCCCGCCTTAGGCATGAAAGCCAGTTGGTGACTTTGGGCCAATCCCCAGGAGTCGGTGAGTTCTAGTCCCACCTTAGGCATGAAAGCCAGTTGGTGACTTTGGGCCAATCACCAGGAGTCGGTGAGTTCTAGTCCTGCCTTAGGCACGAAAGCCAATTGGGGAATTTCTGAGAGTTGAAGTCTGTCCATTTTAAAAGGGCCAAAGTGGAGAAACATTGACCTCTAAAAGCAGGTTGGCTTTGCATCACACCCATACCCAGGGGCGGGATTCAAATTTTTAACAAACCAGTTCTGTGGGCGTGGCTTAGGTGGTGGGCGTGGCTTGGTGGTCATGTGATTGGCTGGGTGTGGCCAACTCAATATCACTCACATCGAGGCACGCATCTCCTCTCCTGGCCTCTCATGACTGTGGGGATGCTGCAACAGTCGTAAGTGTGAAACACGGTCATAAATCACTTTTTCAGTGCCATTGTAACTTTGAATGGTCACTCCACACAAGCAAAGTACCAGCAAAAGAGGAAAAGAAAACTCTAGAGAAGTTCCTGAGACAGGAAGTCTAGTCCTGCCAAGAATGTAATAAGGGTTAATGGAGAGGCAGTTTCTGTAAGCAACACCAGAATGTTTCCTTCCTGCCTTTCTTACAGGATTAGCCCAGTAATTTCTTCTAACAACCGGTTCTCCGAACTGCTTAGAAGCTTAACAACCGGTTCTAGAGAATAGGTGCGAACTGGTAGAATCCCACCCCTGCCCATACCCATACACAAATACCAATTAACACTCCCCATGCTTGGCCATGGTGGTTAACCAACTCAGTTAATTCAGGGGGTTGTATGAATGCAGAATGCTCTCTCAGCCTGACCTGCTTCCCAGGGTGGTTGTTTCACAAATCATTTTTGGAAGTCGTTTCAATTTCTCAAAAGAAATAGAGGAAATGAAATGAAATGAAGGAGGAAAAGGGGAAAAAAGCCGCAACATCATTTTTCACTAAGACATTTTAGGATTAATAATTAAGGTTCCAGGATTAAGTGGATCCAGATGATTAAAATCCACCACCCCCCTCTTCCCCAGGGCCATCATAGTCACTTCCTTGGGACAGTGGTTGTGTTCCGGCAAGACAGAAAGAAGACTCGTGTTTAGATCTTGTGATGAAATGCAGATGTTCGTCTTTTGAAATCCCCGGGGGGAGTTGCGTTTCCTGAAGTCCTCTATTTTTAGGAGAGGTTCTTATAACAGATTTGTCTGATAAATTCCAGCTTTTTGGAAAGGCTCTGGGAAGCTGGGGCTTCCAACAATAAGTCAACGGAGCCAAGGGGTCCCCCTTGGTGGCAGCACAGAAGCTAGGAGCTTCTCAAAGAGCTTCAAAACTCAGCAAGGATAGAAGTCTATCTAAGATTCTACGATTCTACGATTCATACACTTGTAGAATTGGAGAATCAGAGAAAAATAGAATCACGGAATCTTAGAAACACAGAAACACAGAAACATAGAATCACAGAATCATGGAACCACAGAATCATGCAAACATAGAATCACAGAATCATGGAACCACAGAATCATGCAAACATAGAATCACAGAATCATGGAACCACAGAATCATGCAAACATAGAATCATAGAATCACAGAATCATGGAACCACAGAATCATGCAAACATAGAACCACAGAATCATAGAATCACAGAATCATGGAACCACAGAATCATGCAAACATAGAATCATAGAATCACAGAATCATGGAATCACAGAATCATAGAATCACAGAATCATGGAACTACAGAATCATAGAATCACAGAATCATGGAACTACAGAATCATAGAAACATAGAATCGTAAAATCATAGAATCACAGAATCATGGAACCACAAAATCATAGAATCATAGAATCATAGAAACATAGTATCAAAGAATCAAACAAACATATAATCATTGAATCATAATCACAGAATCATAGAAACATAGCATCACATCACAGAATCACATAAACAGAATCACAGAATCATGGAACCACAGAATCATAGAAACATAGAATCATAGAATCACAATAACAGAATCATAGAAACATAGAATCACATCACAGAATCACATAAACAGAATCACAGAATCATGGAACCACAGAATCATAGAAACATAGCATCATAGAAACATAGTATCAAGGAATCATAGAAAAAGAATCACAGAATCATAGAATCACAAAATCATGGAACCACAGAATCATAGAAACATATAATCATAGAATCACTGAAATATAGAATCATAGGGCTGGCAGGGATCTTCGAGGTCTTCTAGTCAACCCCATTGCCCAAGACAGGAAACCTTGTACAATCCCGGTCAAATAGCTGTCCAATCTTGGAATCCTCCAGCGATGGAGCACGCAGAACCTTAGGAGGCAATCTGTTAAATCGATTCATTGATCTCCCCGTCAGGAAACTCCTCCTGAGTTCCAGGTTGGATCTCCCTTTGAGGAGCTTCCACCCACTGCTTCTTGTCATGCCCTCAGGTGCTTTGGAGAGTAAATCGACCCTCCCCATAAGGAGCATCTGGAAAACAGTGCTGGGATTAATAGCCACCATCATGATTTGTCAAACAGAAGTTTTGGTCCCAATGACTTCACTTTTTCATTAACCATTTGTTGATTGGGGGTATGCAGTGGACATAATATATCTTGATTTCTTTTTTTATATATATATATAAAAGTTTTTATTTTTTAAGACAAACATATACAAACAAAACATAAAAACATAAAACCATCTTCCATTTTATATACATACATACATACATACATACATACATAAATATCAATATATCTTGATTTCAATGAAACATTTGATTGGAATACCCTATAGCATTTTGATTAGAGTGAAGGAGACTTGCGAAATCCATGCTCACTGCACTGTTTTTAATATATATTTCCAAGGTGTTTTGGATTTCATTAACAGACTCTGGTTTTCCAGTTCCTCCTTTCGATTTTTTTTGTGTGTGTGTGAAAGATAGAGTCTTCTTTAACTAGATTTATTGAAAGAGAATGGCCATTTGATTATAGAAATCCCCGGATTTCATTCTCTTTTAAAGAACAAAATTAGGCCAGAAGAAAATAGCTATTTGTTTTCCTTTTAATGAAATCATCTGCAGAGGGACTAAGCTTGCCTCGTTCCAGTGGCCATCTTGACTTTTCTGACTCCCTTGGACAGTCCTGACTTTCCTCAAGTCCAGAGTGCTTGATGCTCTCTGAGGGAAATAGAAGTTCCCTTTAAGAAACTGCTTCTTAAAAAAAAGAAGAAGAAATAATCCCCAGGATTAACACAGGAAATGGGTGGAAACTATTAATAATTCTCTGATCTTTTTGGAAAAAATAAATGTAAAGCAGGCCCTTGGGAGGTTAGAAAGAGAAGAGAAGCAAAATACAGAAACAGATGATTTTCTATTGAGGGAAAAGACTTGAAAATACAGGAAATAATTAACAAATGTATCCTGATTTTGAGCTTAAACCCCTGTTTCTTAAGTTGCGGCCATTTTAAAACATGTTGACTTCAACTCCCAGAATTCCTCAGCAGACATTCTGGCTGGGGAATTCTGGGAGTTGAAGTCCACATGTTTTAAAATGGCCGCAACTTAAGAAACACTGGCTTAAGATACACAATAGATTTTCCCAAGCTGGTGCCCTCCAAGGAGCGCTGGACCACAATTTCCATCAGCCCCGGCTCACATCAGGAGAACACTGGATGGGAAAACACCTTCTAGAACAGGGGTGGTCAATTAATCCCCCAAACCCCCAGGACTGCATTCATTATTGCAGTATGGATCTGTCCGAAGGACCTGCAACTTACCATAGGTGAAGAGGAAGGGTCTTCAAACTTGACAGCTTTAAGACTTGTGGACTTCAACTCCCAGAATTCCTGAGCTAACATGACCGGAGAAGGAATTCTGGGAGTTGAAGTCCACAAGTCGTCAAGCTGTCAAGTTTGAAGACCCTTGGTGAAGAGAATGGATGGTGGGCGGGGCTGGAGCACTGGATGGTGTGGCCAGAACCAATAGTGGGTGGTGACACCAATTCCATGGTTTTTCCTCACTTAATGTGTCTATTAATGTAGTGTATCTCAACCTTGGCTACTTTAAGACAGGTGGACTTCAACTCCCAGAATTCCCCAGCCAGTTGGCTGGGGAATTCTGGGAGTTGAAGTCCACACCTGCCTTAAAACTACCACGATTGAGAAATACTGTTGTGTGGCATACAAGCAGTCTTCAACTTACAACCATTTGTTTGGTAACCGTTCCAAATTACAACGGTACTGAAAAAAGGGATTTAGGACCGGTTTTCACACTTACGACGGTTGCAGCATTCTGTTTGATAATCTAGACCAGAGGTGGAGAAACTACAGCCTCTTTATGACCTGTGAACTTCAACTCCCAGAATTCCTGGTCTAAACAAACCTCACTTCCTTAACCATTCATCGTACATTTAGCCTCCAGACCCCTGAACAGATTAACAGAATTGGAAGGGACCTTGGAGGTCATCTACTCCAACCCCCACCCAAGCAGGAAACCCTACACCATTGGCAGTCCAGTCTCTTCTTGAAGGCCTCCAGGGATGAAGCTCCCACAACTTCCAAGGGCAACTTCTGTTCCATGGGTTGATTGTTCTCACTGTCAGAAAATTTCTCCTTATTTCTAGGTTGAATCTCTCCTTGATCAGTTTCCATCCATTGTTCCTTGTCTGGCCTTCAAAGGTGCTTTGGACAATAGCTTGACCCCCTCCTCCTCTCTGTGGCAGCCCCTCAAATATTGGAAGATCTCCCCTGGTCCTTCTCTCCCCTCGACTACCCAGGCCCAGTTCCTGCAACCGTTCGTTGTATGATTTAGTCTCCAATCCTCTAATCACCCTGGTTGCTCTTCTCTGCACTCTTTTGATAGTCTCAACATCTTTTTTTATAATGTGGTGACCAAAACTGGATGCAGGACTCTAAGTGTGGTCTTACTTAAGGCTTTATAGAGGGGTATTAACAGTTCGTGTGATCTTGATTCTACTTCTGTGTTGATGCAGTCTAGGGTTGTGTTGGCTTTTTTGGCAGCTGCAGCGCACGGCTGGCTCATACTTAAAGTGTGTTCCACGAGGTCATCTAGACCCCTCTCACAGTTACTGCTGTTGAACCAATTCTTGGCTGCCACAGTCAGAGAACATCTAACTTCTAACCTCCTCTCCTCACTTGGAAGTCTTTTGAATGTTGAGAACACTGCAAAAATGCCTTCTCCGGGAACTTGCGTCTAGCACGAGACGCCCGAAATATCCAACTTTTGCAGCTTCCTGGGAACTGTCTGGGTTCAGTTGTCTAGGACAAATGGATTTAGCATCTGGATGGTTCCTTTTTAATCGTGGTACCTCACTCTCAAGCTGGCCCCTGACACAAAACCTCCCTGCTTTCAGCCGCCCCCGCAAGGACTAACAATACTCCATGTTCTCCTTCGGCCAAAATTCCATTTCCTCTGCGGTGACAAACATAGCTGGATTGAGAACGACTCTCACCATCAGCCCTCTAGGGCTTAATTTTGGATGCGGATAATCCTCGATTTACGACCATTCAGAGAGCCTGCCATTTTGGTCATAAGTTGTGATGGTCGTTAAGTAAGTCACCACATGACCATGCCTGATTTTACAACCTCTATGTTGGTGGTCATTAAGACCACAGTCCTTAAGCCTTTTTTTCTTCTTCTTCCTGATATTTCAAGACCCCTATTTTTTTTTTAATCCAACAACCATCCAGATTTTTCTCTTTTAACAGAAGGACAGGGTTGGAAGGGACCCTGGAGGTCTTCTAGTCTGGACCCACCCCCATCCCCCATCCCCGCTTAGGCAAGAGACCCTCAAGATTTCAGATGAATGGTTGTTAGATCTTTTTTCAAACTGACTGGCCCTCCCTTTTTGTTTCATTTCTTCCTTCTCTCCTCAACAGACAACAAAAAGGCATTAAAAGTTGTAAATCTAATCTTACGAAGCTTCTCCTCTGGAAATATTGAATTGCTAACTAGGGCATACAAAACTTTTGCCAGACCAATACTTGAATACAGCTCATCTGTCTGGAATCTGCACTGCATTTCAGACATTAATACAATTGAGTCCTGAAGTATTTCACGAGAAGAGTCCTACACTCCTCTGCTCGCAACAGAATATCCTACACCACCAGGCTTGAGATTTTGGGCTTGGACAACCTTGAACTACGCCACCTACGATTGGACTTAAGTGTAGTACACAAAATTATCTGCTACAATGTCCTACCAGTCAATGACCAGCTTCAACCACAACAATACAACAGCACACACCAAGTAAAAACTCAAGGCAAACCGCTCCAAACGCGAATGCAGAAAGTACGACTTCAACAACAGAGTGGTCAATGCCTGGAATGCACTACCTGACTCTGTAGTTACATCCTCTAACCCCCTCACTCCTTTAACCTCAAACTATCCACTATTGAACTCACCCCGTTCCTAAGAAGTCTGTAAGGGGCGTGCATAAGTGCACCATCGTGCCTCCCGTCCCTGTCCTATTGTCTCCCATTCATTCGTACTTATTTCCTGTATTCTTACTCATGTTTATACTTGTATCTATTACCTTGTAAGCAATTGACAAATAAATAAACGATCATCAGAGTTGGAAGGGACCTTATAGGTCATCTAGTCCAACCCCCTGCCCAAGCGGGAGCCCCTACACCATTTCTGACAAATGGCAGACCAATTTCTTCTTGAAAGTCTCAAGCGATTCACTCTCTCTCTTCCCTCATTTCCAGCCATCTCTGTTCGTTTCCTTCAGGAACCCGATCCAAAGAAAACAGGGCTTGTAGAGTGGTTCCAGATGAATTTGTGAAATGCGGCCTATTTTCGGGGGGAAGGCGGGGAGGAGGAAATGCCGTGTTTTCAGAGAGGCCGCTGAAAGACGTGGTTCCCACTCTTTGTAAAAGGACCCCATCATCAAGCTTCAGATGTTCCTCACGCGTTGGCCAAGAGCTCAAGAAAGCGAGCTGCAATTTAAAAACGGATTCAAATAGAAACCTGGCCAGACTCGAACCCGGGCATGATCCCAACCGCCCCGCAAAATGTTTGAATCAAATGAGCGTTGGGTTTCTCAACACAAAAATCCAGGCACCCAAATGCCATTAGTGAGTAAGATTTCTCCATCAGGATTTGACACTGGGCCCCTTCTCCCCCTCCCCTCACAACTCTTAACAAACTGCTGAGAAGCAACGTCTCAGGGTCTGCAGAAAAATCACATTAAAGGTCAACGTTTCTTACGGGGCACAGTTGGTCAAACTTCTCGGTTGCAGCGTCTAATTTATTTTACAGACATCCTCTTTTCAAGCAGGGCAGAGAGTGTAAACAGAGGAACAGAATTGGAAGGGACCTTGGAGGTCTTCTAGTCCAACAACCTGCTTGAGCAGGAGACCCTATACCAAGGGTCTTCAAACTTGGCAAGTTTTAAGACTTGTGGACTTCAACTCCCAGAATTCCTGAGCTAACAGGACTGGAGGAGGAGGAGGAATTCTGGGAGTTGAAGTCCACAAGTCTTCAAGCTGTCAAGTTTGAAGACCCACGGCTCTACACCATGTCAGACAAATGGTTGTTCAATCTCTTCTGGAAAACCTCCAGTGATGGGGCCCCCACAACTTCTAGAGGTAAGTCATTCCATGGATTAATTGTTCTCGTGTCATGAAATTTCTCCTTGGTTCTAAGTTGCTTCTCTCCTTGATTAGTTTCCACCTGTCGCTTCTTGTCCTGCCTTCAGGTGCTTTGGAGAATAACTTGACTTCCTCTTTCCTGGGAAGATCCTCCTGGGGAAAATCTACCTGTGCGGTTACTGAGTTGACCCCTGACTCGGAAGCAGATAATCAATCAATTGATCAACCAACCGGTGTGAAGAGCTTCTTTGAGACGTTCATAATGTTGGGGAAACTGAAAGGAAAGAAGATGATGGAAGCAAAATAAAGAACGGTTGCTGGAATTGTGTGCGTCTAATTTGAAGAAAAGAAGGACTAGGGGTGACACGATAGCCGTCTTCCAATATTTGAGGGGCTGCCCCAAAGAAGAGGGAGTCAAGCTATTCTCCAAAGCACCTGAGGGCAGGACAAGAAGCAACGGGTGGAAACTAATCAAGGAGAGAAGCAACTTAGAACTAAGCATAAACTTCCTGACAGTGAGAACAATTCACCAGTGGAACTGCTTGCCACCAGACATTGTGGGTGCTCCATCACTGGAGGATTTTAAGAAGAGACTGGACAGCCATTTTCTGGGATAGCATAGGGTTTCCTACTGGAACAGGAGGTTAGACTGGCAGAACTCCAAAGTCCCTTCCAACTCTGTTATTCTATTCTAAATATTGTTAACATGAGTCATAGTTGACGGACTCAGTTACAGCAACAATGAGGGCCTATTAGAAGATCTAAAGCAGTGGCCCCCAACCTTTTTTGTGCCACGGCCCGGTACCGGCATCACAAAATGATCCGCGGACCGGTACCAGCATCAGCACAAATGACAAGGCAAGGCGAGCCAAGCGACCAGCCAGCCAGCCAGCCATCCCCCGCTTCTCCCCGCCACCTTCAACTCCTCCTTTGTACCTGTGTCGATGGGCTTCGGGACGGCTTCGGGATGGTCGCTCGGCTCGCCTTGCCTTGGGTGCTGAAAGAATCCTCGCGCCTTAGTTTCGTTCAAAGCCCCCCCCCCCCTTCGATGAAACTAAGGCGCGGGGATTCCTTCAGGACCCAAACGCCGCTTTCCAACCGGAAAAGCTCACCTGGAAGCACTTTCTCGTCAAACAAGATGGCGGCGCCCAGCAAACCGGCGGCCCGGTAGGAAATGTTCCACGGACTGGTACCGGTCCACGGCCCGGTGTTTGGGGACCCCTGATCTAAAGGACCACATTAGGAACAGATCACCCTGGAGAAACCCTATCTATGTGATCGCTAAAAATCAATAGAGACTTGAGGGGCATATAATCAATCAACTTTCTTTGACAAGCCCACACTGTTGAGAAAAGTGGAAGGAAACAGAAGAAGGCAGGGCTGGGATTCTACCAGTTCAGGCTGGTTTTTATAGAACCGGTTGTTACGATTCTGCACCCTTTGGAGAATAGACAAATCATGCCCCTGGCTGGCCCTGCCCCTCTCCCCCTTCCCCTCCCCACCTAGTCAGTCCTTATTGCATATGCACGGCATCGCGCGCGTGCCCAACATCACTGACTCCGTTCTCCCCTGCCCAGTCACGAGGGCAGGATGCTACAAAAAAAAAGCCACACACCCCAAGTCACATGGCCATGCCCACCTAGCCACTCCCACCTAGCCACGCCCACAGAACTGTTGATAAAAATATTTGCATCCCACCCCTGGAAGAATGCACCCATCATTCTCAAGTCCATTGTATGCATCTTGTGCATTGACAGTAAACATTTGATTGATTACCCGAGTGGAAGGACTCGATTACAAATCGGTGGAAACACCATTCAGTCTGGAAAAGTTGAGCTCTATGGTTGCTAAGAGAAGAGGCTGATTTGATGTCACCTAATCAATCATTGTTAGGAAAGAGGGAAAGAAAACGGGTGACCAGAAGAAGGTATTAGATGGATTCAGCTACAGTGATGATGGGGAATTATTGGAAGATCTAAAAGACCAGACTGGGGACAGGTCCTTCCGGAGGACACTTACGTGATTGCAAAGAGGTGACCCTGACTTGTAGCACCTAATCAACCATCAATCAATCAATCTGAAGATAGAGCTCCTTTCAGAAGTCCCTAACGTTGGGAAAAGTAGAAGAGAAGAAGACAACCAGGAACAAGGGCAGGAGAAGAAAAAACAATGGGTG
Organism: Pseudonaja textilis; assembly: GCF_049901715.1. Taxonomy (NCBI): domain Eukaryota; kingdom Metazoa; phylum Chordata; class Lepidosauria; order Squamata; family Elapidae; genus Pseudonaja; species Pseudonaja textilis. The sequence goes on along the minus strand of NC_141992.1, from coordinate 4,003,412 downwards.
GAAGTTGGTCAGAGAGAGATGATCCAACCTGGAAATAAGGAGGAATTTCCTGACAATTGATCAATGGAAGAGTTTTCTTTCAGAAGTTATGGGAGGTTTTCATCATTGGAGGTTTTCATCATTGGAGGTTTTCAAAAAAAAACACATTTATCCAGGATGTTTCAAAGGCCCTTCTCTCAAAAGACAACTGAACTTTGTTTTTCTTTCAAGACGTTTCACTTCTCATCCAAGAAGCGTCTTCAGTTCTGACTGAATGTGGGGAATGGAAAGATTTATATTCCTTGCAATCAGCTTAACGACCAGATGACTGCAAGAAATATAAATCCTTCCATCCTCCACCACTCAGTCAGAACCGAAGAAGCTTCTTGGATGAACATCTTTAAAAGAAAAAAAAACAAGAAAGTCCAGTTGCCCCTTGAAAAAGCACCTTTGGGACAACCCAAGATGACTGAAAATCTCCACAGACACTTTCTCTGTGGTTGTTAAAAGCCCGTTGTGAGTTGATGGTACATAATCAAATCAACATTGTTTGTATGATTGAGAACTTCCAGGGATGCCCTGAATGCAGCCAATATTTATTCCAGGAGTTGCCAGCAGTTGACATAAACGTTTTGTTTTAAAAACCCTGTTTCCCAGCACGGAATAAGTACCTTGTTTATATAAAGTGCCACGAGGGGAAAAGAGGAACAGACGAGGATGGGATTGCAGTGAACCCCAAATCTGTTCTCAAATTTTCACAAAGTTCCCTCAGGATCATCAAACCACTCTGATTTGTGTATTGCTGCTGAACCACCATGTTGTTCTTGTTCTTGATTTATTTAAAAAAAAAAAAGTTCTTATTTTTCTTTTTCGTTGTTTATTTTGTCCCTGATTATTCATCCGGCATTTTTATATTGTGGTTACATTGCGAGCCATCCAGAGCAGTTTGGAATCGGATGAAGCCTAAACTAAACAAAATAAAAAATTTAATTAAATTTTCTTTAAAACAGTGAAGTGACGTGATAAAATAAGATAAAGTCACTTTTCTAAAATGGTATAGGTTCTCCTGCTTGAGCAAGGGGCTGGACTAGAAGACCTCCAAGGTCCCTTCCAGCTGATTCATTCTATTCTATTCTAAAGTGACATGAAGTGAAATGAAATAATAATTTTATTTAAATTAAATAAAAAAGTGACGTGAAGTGGTGAAGTGAAATGAAGTAATAAAATAAAGAGTGAAGTGAAATGAAATAAAATAAAGTGGATAAAATAAATAAAATAATAATTTTAATAAAATAAAATAAAAAAATAAAGTGACGTGAAGTGGTGAAGTGAAATGAAATAAGGTGAAGTGAAGTGAATAAAATAAAATAATAAAAATAAAGTGACGTGAAGTGAAGTGAAGTGAAGTGAAATGAAATCATTTTAATAAAATGAAATTAAATAAAATAACAAAATAAAATAAAATCAAAAAATCAAATCAAATCACCATTGGTCTCAGGGATGTCTTTGTCTGAGGGTCAAACAAATCAAAATGGCGGCCATAACCATGAGACCAAAGCCTCCCCCAGCCCTTTTTAACAGTTAGGGTTTCGATCGTGATTGTGGCTGCCATCTTGACTTTTTTGCACTCTCTCTCTCTCTGTGGACCCTTCCGGGTTGGTTACCCTTCTTACAAAAATCTAATCTTAGGCAGTAAAGTGGTGATGAAAGCAAAAAGACTTTAGGATTAGGAATTCTTTACGTTTTACTCCATGTCATTCTCCAATCATTCTTTCGACTTGAGTGGTCAGATTGCGGTAAATCCTCCATCTCGGTTTATCTCAATCTGGGCAATTTAAAAATGTGTGGACTTCAACTTCCAGAATTGTGGTTACATTGTGAGCCACCCTGAGCTGTTTGGAATTGGTTGATGCCTAAACTGAATAGAATAATAACTAAAATAAAATAATAAAGCAAAGCAAAGCAAAGCAAAGCAAAATGAAATGAAATGAAATAAATTAAATTAAATTAAATTAAATTAAAATAAAATAAAATAAAATAAAATAAAATCACCATTGGTCATAGAGATGTCTGTGTCTGAGGGTCAAAAAAATCAAAAATCAAAATGGCAGCCAAATGCTGGCTGGGGAATTCTGGGAACTGAAGTCCACCAAGTTCAAGTGGACAAAATTAAGAAGCATTTTGCTCCATGCATTAAATAGGTGATCTCATCTAGGCTACATTTCAAACTCATTTTGCTTTGGTTTTTTCATGTTGCTTTGGGACCAGAGAATCTGTCAATCATATCCTCACATTTACCAAGAAGTTTAGGCTGAATGACCTAAACCATGGGAGTGGTTTTTACTGGAAACCAGAAGTGAGTGCCAGTTTCCAAGAAAAGTTATTGAAAATGGACAGGAGGGTGGGACATTGCAAACATGCATAAATGCAGGTCAAAAATGTGATCATGTGCCAAGGAAAGGAGGACACTGGCGCTCTGGAACCTGGTCCACCATAGCTGGAAAGGTATTTATTGATGGTTTGAGGTTGGAGAAGACCTGTGAGAAGACCACGGAGTGACAAAAAAAGGAAGCCATGGATCGTTGGATCAACCCCAAAGTTCTCACTTGAGGCACAAATGACAAGATTCATTTTGGACACACAATGTTGAGGTTGTAAAAAATGCCCAGAGTTGAGCACCAAAGATAATTTAGGGCCTGGAGACTAAATCATAGGATGAACCGTTGAGGGAACTAATATGTCTAGGGCAGCGGTCTTCAAACTTGACAGCTTGAAGACTGGTGGACTTCAACTCCCAGAATTCCTCCTCCAGTCATGTTAGCTCAGGAATCCTGGGAGTTGAAGTCCACAAGTCCTAAAGTTGCCAAGTTTGAAGGTCCTTGGTCTGGACTAATAAGGAGAAGAATTAGAGGCGATTTGGTAGCAGTGTTCCAAATTTCCTGACGGCGAGAAGAATTAACCAACGGAAGAGAAGCCTTCAGAAGTTGTGAGTGCTCCATCACTGGAAGTTTTCAAGAAAAGATTGGACAACCATTAGACCTGGATTGTATAAGGACTCCTGGGGGCTGGGGGTTCGACTAGAAGACCTCAAAGGGTTCCCCTTCCAGTCCTATGAATTCTATGGTTCTACTTCAGGGGTCTTCAAACTTGACAGCTTTAAGACTGGTGGACTTCAGCTCCCAGAATTCCTCCTCCAGCCATGTTTAACTCAGGAATTCTGGGAGTTGAAGTCCACCAGTCTTAAACACGCCAAGTTTGAAGACCTTTGTTCTACTTTCCGATGGGATCAAGCAAGAACATTAGGAATACTCAGCTCACAGGGTTCCTGTTACGGTGAAAACAGAAGGAGAGTGTGCTGAATACATTTGCCACCTTGACTTATTTGTTCAAACAACAAAGGCTGGATATAAACAAACAAACCAACAAATAAACCAACAAATAAACAATGCACTCAGTTTCATTAGCCACTTAAGAGTCAGCCTATGGTGAGATGGGAGACACATGAATTTAATAAATAACGAACTTTGGAAAGGCAAATGAAATACAATCCATTTTTGCTCTCCTACTGTCATCCTCCCACATCTGAAGCTCGGGTAGCCAACCTGGTGAGCTGCAAGAGATCTTGGAAGCGAGCCAAGTGCCTTCTTTTGCCCCTTCCCCCTTCCCCCAAAGGTGACTCAAGTAATGTCCCAGAGAAGGCTGATGACACCCAAATTTTCCAAGTTCCAGGTAACAGAATAACAGAGTTGGAAGGGACCCTGGAGGTCTTCTAGTCCAACCCCTTGCTCCAGCAGGAAATCCTATATACCATTCTGGACAAATGGCTGTCTAGTCAACCCTCCAGGGTTGGAGCATCTACAACTTCTGGTGGCAAGCAGTTCCACTGGTTAACTGTTCTCACGGTCAAGAAATTTATCCTTAGTTCTAGGTTGCTTCTCTCCTTGATTAGTTCCATATTTGCTTCTTGTCCTGCCTTCAGGTGCTTTGAAAAACAGTTTGTTTGTTTTTTAAAAAAGAAGAGATTGGACAATCACTTGTCTAAAATGGTATAAGGTTTTCTTCCTGGGCAAGAGGTCAGACTAGAAGACCTCCAAAGTCCCTTCCAACTCTGTTATTCTGTTATTTTCTCCTTGATTCGTTTCCATCTGTTGCTTCTTGTCCTGCTATCAGGTGCTTTGGAGAATAAATTGACCCCCTCTTCTTTGGGGCAGCCCCTCAAATATTGGAAGGCTGCTATCAGGTCACCTCCAGTCCTTCTTTGCATTAAACTACCATAGACATCTCCAATTCCTGCATCCGTTCCTCGTATGTTTTAGCCTGCAGTCCCCATAATCTTCACTGCTCTTCTCTGCACTCTTCCTAAGGTCTCAATCTCTTTTTTTTCATATCGTGGCACCCAAAACTGGATGCAGAGACATGATAGCAGTCTGCTAATATTTGAGGGGCTGCCCCAGAGAGGAGGAAGGGGGTCAAGCTATTTCCCAAAGCCACCGAAAGCCAGACAAGGAATAAAGGATGGAGACTGAACGAGGAGAGATTCAACCTGGAAACAAGGAGAAACTTTCTGACAGTGAGAACAATTAACCCATGGAACAGAAGTTGCCTTCGGAAGTTGTGGGAGCTTCAACCCTGGATGCTTTCAAAAAGAGATTGGACTGCCATTGGTCAGAAATGGTGTAGGTGTATTTCCTGCTTGGAGCGGGGGTTGGACTAGATGACCTACAAGATCCCTTCCAACTCTGTTAATCTAATCAATATCCCCAGAAGTTATAAAGTGGTACTAACACTTCACTCACCTTAATTCTATCCCTGTTAATGCAGCCTCTGTGAATCCCCACCTGCCTCCATTCAAACTCTGGAGTACTCATGACTAATGACCTAAGTGCTAGAGCCCACTGTAACTACATAGCCAAAAAGGCATTAAGAGTTGTTAACTTAATCCTACGTAGCTTTTTCTCTGGTAATATTACACTAATAACTAGAGGATACAAAACATTTGCTAGACCAATACTTGAATCAGTCTGGAACCCGCATTACATATATGATATTAATACAGTTGAGAAAATCCAGAAATATTTCACAAGAAGTGTTCGCGACTCCTCTACTCATTGCAGAATTCCTTATGCCACCAGACTCAAAATTCTAGACCTAGAAAACCTAGAACTAGGCCGCCTTGGGTTCGATCTAAGTACAGTATATAAAATCATACATTGCAATGTCCTACCTGTCAATGAATACTTCAGCTTCAACCATAACAACACAAGAGCACACAATAGATACAAACTCAAGGTTAATCACACCAAATTTGATTGCAAGAAATACAACTTCAGCAACAAACTGGTCAATGTCTGGAATACTCTACCTGACTCTGTGGTTTCTTCCCCAAACCCCAAAAACTTTAACCTTAGACTGTCTACTATTGACCTCACCCCTTTCCTAAGAGGTCTGTAGGGGGCGTGCATAAGCGCACCAACGTGCCTACCATCCCGATCCTATTGTTTCTTTTCTTTTTTCTTATATGTATCCATTTCATGTATTCATAACTATGTTTACACTTATGCTTGTTATCTAATAATCGCTTGACTAAATAAACAGATTAGATAGATGATAGATAGATAGATAGATAGATAGATAGATAGATAGATAGATAGATAGATAGATGATAGATAGATAGATAGATAGATGATAGATAGATAGATAGATAGATAGATAGATAGATAGATAGATGATAGACAGATAGACAGAGACAGAGACAGACAGACAGACAGACAGACAGACAGACAGACAGACAGATGATAGAACGATGATAGAAAGATAGATAAATAATAGATAGATTGATAGATTGATAGATGATAGATAGATGATAGAAAGATAGATAGATAATAGATTGATAGATGATAGATAGATAGATGATAGACAGATAGACAGAGACAGACAGACAGACAGACAGACAGATAGATGATAGATAGATAGAACGATAGAAAGAATGATAGAAAGATAGGTAGATGTTAGATAGATAGATAGATAGACAGACAGATAGCCAGGGAGGGATAGATAGATAGATGATATAGATAGATAGATTGATAGAAAGAATCATAGGAAAATAGGTAGATTATAGATAGATAGATAGATAGATAGATAGATAGATAGATAGATAGATAGATAGACAGATAGACAGACAGACAGACAGATAGACAGACAGATAGATAGATAGATAGATAGATAGATAGATAGATAGATAGATATAGATAGATAGATAGATAGATAGATAGATAGATAGATAGATAGATAGATAGATAAATGGTACTAACACTTCACTCATCTTAATTCTATCCCTCTGTTAATGCAGCATCTGTGAATCCTCACCTGCCCCCATTTTGCGCTTTTTTTAAAAAAATAAAATAAAAAATAAAAAATTACCTTCATGAGCCACTGAGTGTTATTTTCCAAAATCCTCTCCAGCTGCTGGACTCTCGGGCTGGGCTGCCCATCGCTCTCCGGGGGGGGAAGAGTCCCCGGGAGAATCCCGCTGCAGGGCGTTGATGCCCAGAGGGTCTCCGCCGGGGGCGGTTTGGCAGGGGGGAGGATCCGCTTCGGGTAGGACGAAGGTGTAACTGCAGCGCCCCTGCTGAACCCGGTGGGCGCGGCGGCGGAAGACCCCTTCGCTCGCCCTCCTCTGGCTGCCCTTCGCCCCCCGGACTGCCAGGAGGGCACCCAGGACCAGGAAAGCCAGGAGGAGGAATTGCATGGCGGCCAGGTTGGAGGTGGAGGGTGGGAGGTGGGGGGAGCCGAGAAAAACCCACCCACTCACCCTTCTCCCCGGTCCTTAAAGTTGGTTGGTTTTGGGTCTTTTGTCTCGGCTGCAGCCAGCCCCGGGGATGCGAGAGTGGGGCTGGTGCCAACGGAGAAGGCTGCTCTTCCTTCTGTGGGTCAGGCGGATTTCTCTCCCCCCCCCCCCAGCCACCCCCGCCACCTTTCTCAATGCATTCACATTCTGTAAAATTAGAACTTCCTCTCTCTCTCTCTCTCTGCCCCTCCTCCTTTCCTCCCCCCCCCCTCTTTTTTTGACAGGCCCCCTCTTCCTCAACAAGTCTGATTCCACACACCCCCTTTAATCATCCGGCTGGTCTCTGGAGGTATGAGGTCAGTTCTGAGGACGAAGAAGTGGAGGAAGAGGAGGAAGAGGAGGAGGAGGAGGGGGGGGAGACCAGAGAATTTGAGGGGCTGCCCCAAAGAGGAGAAAGAGAAGAAGAGAGATGAAGGAGAAAGAGAGAAGAAAAAGAAGAAAGAGGAGAAAAGAAGAAGGAGAAGGAAGAGATGAGGAGAAAGTGAGAAGAAGAAGAAGAAAAAGAAGAAGAAGAAGAAGAAGAAGAAGAAGAAGAAGAAGAAGAAGAAGAAGAAGAAGAAGAAGAAGAAGAAGAAGAAGAAGAAGAAGAAGGAGGGAAAAAGAAGCAGGAAGGAGGAGGAGGGGGAGGAGGAGGAGGAGAATAATAATAATAATAATAATAATAATAATAATAAGAAGAAGAAGAAGAAGAAGAAGAAGAAGAAGAAGAAGAAGAAGAAGAAGAAGAAGAAGAAGAAGAAGAAGAAGAAGAAGAAGAAGAAGAAGAAGAAGAAGAAGAAGAAAGACAAGAGAATTTGAGGGGCTGCCACAAAGAGGAGGGGGCCAACTTATTTTCCACAGCACCAAAAGAAACAAGAAACAACAGATGGAAGTTAATCACAGAGAGAAGCAACCTGGAATTAAGGAGACACTTTCTAATCGTGAGGACAACTGACCAGTGGAACAGAATTTCAGAAGTTGTGGGTGCTCCATCACTGGACTGGGCAGCCATTTGTCTTGGGTGGTGTGGGGTCTCCAGCCTGAGCAGCGGGTTGGACTAGAAGGCCTCCGAGGTCCCCTTCCAACTCTGTTCTGACTGAAGAGAAGGAAAAGGAGAACGAGAAGGGGACAGAAGGACTATGGGGGTCTTTCGGGCTCTCTGAGGTTCCTTGTAGTCGTTTCACGGCCGAACTAGAGAACGCCATCAGTGCTAGAATGGAGTGAGGACTGGAGAAGATGGAGACGGAAAGAAAAGGAGAAAGGGAAGGAGAGGAAGATGAGGAAGAAGGATGGAGACGGGAGGAGGAAGGAGGGGAAACGAGGAAGAAAAAGAGAGCAAGAACTCCCTGGCAAGAATTCCTCCCCTCCTCCAATCCTGTCACGAGAGCTCATGTTTCAGACTGAAGGTTACGCACTCACAACCGGGCAACCCAAAAAGGAGTGGGTTCACATGATTTTTAAAAATCCATATGGAGCACTTTAAGTCAATGTACACAGTTGGTGGGTGTTTTGGGGTGGGTGGGTGGGGAAGGGGGAGTAGAAAGGATAATTCAAGCCTGTCGATCTTTGCATGCTTCAGTTTGGCATCCAACTGACTTTTGCAACTGCAAGGAACGCATTCCACTTCTGGCCTCTTCCCCAAAGTCTTTGAAAAGATTGGCTTAACGTTTCTTCACATGACTTAATGGAACTGAACTGGGTTGTTGTTTTTTTTTGCTTTCTCTGCATATTTCCTAAACATGTAAATTAGAGATAAAAAATGAGAGTAACTCCATCCCTCCCTTCTAGCACTGATGTTTACCAGTTGGGTCATGAAACATCTGCAAGAAAATATCCAAGGTCAGAGAGCACTAAGGACCCCACAGTCTTCCTTCCTTCCTTCCTTCCTTCCTTCCTTCCTTCCTTCCTTCCTTCCTTCCTTCCTTCCCTTCCTTCCTCCTTTCTTCTCCTCCTCTCCCTTACTTTTAGCACTGATGATGTTCCCTAGTTGGGTCATGAAACATCTGCAAGAAAATATCCAAGGTCAGAGAGCACTAAGGACTCCACAGTCTTCCTTCCTTCCTTCCTTCCTTCCTTCCTTCCTTCCTTCCTCCCTTCCTTTCTTCCTTCCTTCCTTCCTTCCTTCCTTTCTTCTCCTCCTCTCCCTCCCTTCTAGCACTGATGTTTACCAGTTGGGTCATGAAACATCTGCAAGAAAATATCCAAGGTCAGAGAGCACTAAGGACCCCACAGTCTGCCTTCCTTCCTTCCTTCCTTCCTTCCTTCCTTCCTTCCTTCCTTCCTTCCTTCCTTCCTTCCTTCTCCTCCTCTCCCTCCCTTCTAGCACTGATGATGTTCCCTAGTTGGGTCATGAAACATCTGCAAGAAAATATCCAAGGTCAGAGAGCACTAAGGACCCCACAGTCTTCCTTCCTTCCTTCCTTCCTTCCTTCCTTCCTTCCTTCCTTCCTTCCTTCCTTCCTTCCTTCCTTTCTTCTCCTCCTCTCCCTCCCTTCTAGCACTGATGATGTTCCCTAGTTGGGTCATGAAACATCTGCAAGAAAACCACTCAGCTCAAAGATCCCCCACAAACCTCACTCTCTTCCTCCTCGTCCTCCACTCCAGCCTTGATGATGTTCCCTAGCTGGGTCATGAAATGTCTGCAAGAAAACAACCAAACTCAGAGAGTACCAAGGACCCCACAGTCTTCCTCCTAGGCACTGATGATGTTAGCTAGTTGGGTCATGAAACATTTGCAAGAAAACCACCAAGCTCAGAGAGCACCAAGGACCCCACAGTCCTCCTCCTCCTCTCCACATACTCTGCTCCCTTCTAGCACTGATGATGTTACCTAAATTGGTCATGAAACATGCAAGAAACCACTTAAGATCAGAGAGCACCAAGGACCACACAGTTCTCCTCTTTATCCTCCTCCTCTTTATTCTCCTCCACTCACCCTGCTTCCTTCTAGCATTGATGATGTTCCCTAGTTGGGTCATGAAATGTCTGCAAAAAAACCACCAAGCTCAGAGAGCACCAAGGACCCCACAAGCCTCCTCCTCCTCCTCCTCCTCCCCTCTCTTCTTGCTCCTCCTCCTCCATAGCTCGTCTTCCTTCTGCTCCACTCCACAAACTTCACTCCCTTCAAGCACTGATGTTCCCTAGTTGGGTCATGAAATGTCTGCAAGAAAGCCGCCATGCTCAGAGAGCGCCAAGGACTCCACAGTCTTCTTCCTCTTCCTCCTCCTCTCCAGCATTGATGATGTTAGCTAGTCATGAAACATCTGCAAGAAAACCATCAAGCTCAGAGACCATCAAAAATCCATAGTCCTTCTCCTCCTCCTCCTCCTCCTCCTTCCTCCTTCCCCTTCCTCTCTGCAAACCCCGCTCACTTCTAGAACTGATGATGTCCCCTAGTTGGGTCGTGAAACATCTGCAAGAAAACCACCCAGCTCAGAGAGCCCCCAAGGACCCCATAACTGCTCAAGCTGCTTCCATGTTAAATAAACTGAGGCAGGTAGAACAATTGGATAGGTCCAGTCTAAGGAAGACTAGGGGATGACATCATAGCAGCCTTCCAATATTTGAGGGGCTCCCACAGAGAAGAGGGGGACGACCTAGGATTCTGCAAAGCTCCTTTGGGAGCAAGAGGAGAATCAACAGATAGAAAACTAATCAAGGAGAGAAGCAACCTAGAACTAAGGAGACATTTTCTTAATCCATCAATCGAACGGCTTCCTCCAGAGATTGTGGGTGACCCATCACCGGAGGATTTTTCAGAAGAGATTGGACAACGCTTTGTCTGATGGGGTAGAAGGCACGGGTGTCAAACCCAGGGTGTCATGTTGCTATCACGTGATGTGTTGCAATGTTTTTCCCCTTTGCGGAGCTGGGGTAGGCGTGGCCTGAGCATGACGCATTCGGCCCACGGGCCGCCAGTGTGACATCCCTGGTATAGAGTCTCCTAGTTGAGCTGGGGGTAGGACTAGAAGACCTCCCAGGTCCCTTCCAGCTCTGTTATTCCATAAGGGTCTCCAGCTTCAGCAGGGGGTTGGACTAGAAGACCTCTGAGGTCCCTTCCAACCCTTGTTATTCTATCATTCTGTAAGGGTCTCCTGTTTGAGCTGAGGGTTGGACTAGATGACCTCCCAGGTCCCTTCCAGCTCTGTTATTGTGTTATTCTGTAAAGGGCTCCTGCTTGAGCAGGAGGCTGAACCAAGGGTAGGATACTACCAGTTGGCACCTATTCGCTAGAACCAGTTGTTAACATTCTAAGCAGTTCAGAGAACTGGTTGTTAGAAGAAATTACTGGCCTAATCCTGTAAGGAAGGCAGGAAGGAAACATTCTGGTGTTGCTTACAGAAACTGCCTCTCCGTTAACCCTTATTTACATTCTTGGCAGGACTAGACTTCCTGTCTCAGAAACTTCTCTGGAGTTTTTTTTCCCCTCCTTTGCTGGTACTTTGCTTGTGTGGAGGGACCATTCAAAGTTACAACGGCACTGAAAAAGGTGACTTAAGACCCCTTTTCACACTTACGACCGTTGCAGCATCCCCACAGTCACGAGAGGCCAGGCGAGGAGATGCGTGCCTCGATGTGGGTGATATTGAGTTGGCCACGCCTAGCCAATCACATGACCACCAAGCCACGCCCACCCAGCCACATGACCACCAAGCCACGGGCACTAACAAAGCCACGCCCACAGAACTGGTTGTTAAAAAAATTGAATCCCACCCCTGGGCTGGACTAGAAGATCTCCAAGGTCCCTTGCACCTCCGTTACTCTATGATATTAGTTGAAAGGCAAAGGAAGGGATTTCAGGAAGGGCTTTTCCTGTATCATCTAAATATCCACCTCCCCGCGTCCCACTCAGCCAGGGTTTCCCAGCTTCCTGGAAGCCGACCTCTTCCCTAGGATGCAAAGTGGATAAAGATCTTGGAAGGAAGTAAGGAAGGAAGGAAGGAAGGAAGGAAGGAAGGAAGGAAGGAAGGAAGGAAGGAAGGAAGGAAGGAAGGAGAGGCTGTTTGCTTTGTCTGGGGTTTTCCTGATCGATGCCAGCTGTTTGCTGACTTCAGAGGGGCAACAGGGAGAGGTCAGGAAGTGTCTCCTTTGTTTGGGCTTTTGGGAGAAACGTCCATCTGGGTTCATTTCCACGTGGGAAGAAAGACACTGGAAACATGGAGGCTGCGTGGAAGGATGGTTTTTAAGGGTGGAACAAGACCCCATTGAGGTCCCGGGCAAAAAAAAGAGCACATGGGTGAGAGAGGGAGAGAAATTTATTAACCTCTGTTGGGCTTTGAACTTGCTTCCTGTTCCTGGGGCAAGAAATGCATCCTGATTGGTTGTCAGACTTCCATAGGGCCATGGAGGGGTAGCTTGGTTGAGTCTTGATGGGTGAGGTAATCGTCCAAGGTGCCATGTGGTGAGATGGGTAGAGGGCTAATCCTATCATGTCCCGAGGGCCATGTCGTAATAGAGTAGAGTAAAGTAGAGTAGAATAGAATATAGAATAGAATAGAATAGAATAGGAATAGAATAGGTAGAATAGAGTAGAGTAGAGTAGAGTAGAGTAGAGTAGAGTAGAGTAGAGTAGAGTAGAATTGAATAGAATAGAAAATAGAAAAGAATAGAATAGAATAGAATATAGAAATTAGAATAGAGTAGAACAGAATAGAAAATAGAATAGAATAGGTTATAGAAATTAGAATAGAATATAGAAATAAGAATAGAATAGAGTGGAGTAGAATAGAATTAAAAATAGAAAATAGAATAGAATAGAATATAGAAATTAGAATAGAGTAGAATATAGAAATAAGAATAGAACAGAGTAGAGTAGAATAGAATAGAATTAGAATAGAATAGAAGAATAGAATAGAATAGAATAGAATAGAATAGAATAGAATAGAATAGAATAGAATAGAATAGAATAAGAATTCTTTATTGGCCAAGTGTGATTGGACACAGAAGGAATTTGTCTTGGTACAAATGCTCTCAGTGTACATAAAAGAAAAGATACATTTGTCAAGAGTCGAGAATCATAAGCTACAACACTTAATGATAGTCATAGGGTATAATAAGCAATCAAATCATACTAGGAAACAGTCCATAAAAATCATTAGGATACAAGTGACAAAGTTATAGTCACACAGTCACAAGTGGGAGGAGATGCATGAAAGGTAGGATGGGAGATTTAATCGTGATAGTAATGCAGACTTAGTAAAGAATTGGACAGTGTTGAGGGAATTACTTGTTTAGCAGAGTGATGGAGTTCAGGAAAAAAACCTGTCCTTGTGTCTAGTTGTTCTGGTGTGCAGGGCTCTACAGGGTCATTTTGAGGGAAGGAATTGAAACCGTTTATGTCCGGGATGTGAGGGGTCTGTAGATACTGTCCCAGCCCTCGTTTTGACTCGTGCAGTATGAAGGTCCTTATCATCCTTAATCCCATCACCCTGGAGCTGAAGGCAGAGGTGGGGGCAGAGAGCTGCAGGAAGCTGCTTTGTCTTTAAAAACATGTTTCTCCTTTTCCCAACCAGGCAAATATAATATTCTGCCTTTTTAATATTTCCTAGAATATTTCATTCTTCTAGGAGAGGGGTAGGTGCTAACTTCCTTAACGTCCATCTCGATCTTCTTCTTTGTCCTTTCCATTTAATTGTCATTGGATTGTGGTCTGCCCAAGTACTTGTTTCAATATTTATTTCTTGAACATTAGATATTAATTCTGTTGACATCCATATCATATTTATTCTGGACCATGATAAATGTCTAGTTGAGTAAAAGGTGTATTGTTTAGTTTTAGCATTTCTTTCTCTCCATGTATCTTTTAGATTTAATTCATCGACCATTTTAAAAAAGGATTTTGGGAGAGTCTGTCTGTTTTGCTTTGTTGTTGCTGCTGAATAGTCCAATTTATTGTCAACAATTCCATTAAAATCTCCTATCCTAACTATATTGGCATAGTCCAGTTCAATTATTTTCATATGTAATTTTTTTTATAAAATTCTTCTTGTTTATCATGATAAACAAGAAGGTGCTAACTTTCTTCCGGGGCAAAAGCTTTACCCCAAAGCAAAGGAGATCTTCTTCTCAGCTAAAGAGAATGTATCACAGTTAATTCTTTTTTTCTCTCTCTCTCTCTCTCTCCTCCCTGTGCCAATCTGGCTACCTGGCAGGATTACTAGTTCCCGTCTTGTCTTCTCCCCTGGAACCAAAACAGAGTAGAAAAGCCAAAATTATGATTTAGGGCCCGTTTAGGACCCATTTGGCCTGCAGCCGAGCAGAGTGTTGCTAGAAAGCTGCTATTTTGGGAAAGGCTCAAAGGCTGCCAGGCTCCCCCACATGGGAAGGAAGGGGGAATGGGGCTGTTTTCCTAAGGGCACATTTAAAATGTTTTCAGAGCCTGTTTGGAACTGGTAGACAAAAGAAGGGGGGAAGAGTCGACTGTCTTGCTGCAATTTGATCAGCAACTCCAGGACTGCAAGTTAGGATTTTTTTGATATCTTCAGAAAGCCCCCAAGACACACATTTATTTCTTTAAAAGTATTTTATATGCACAGATATAGAGGCATGATATTGGTTGGGTTAGGGTTGGGATGGGTTGGCTTGGGATGGGATGGGCTGCATTGTGTTGAGTTGAGGTGAGTGAGTTGGGTTGCATTGTGTTGAGTTGAGTTGCTTTAGGCTGGACTGGGCGCATTGACTTGAGTTGCATTGAATTGAGTGAATTGGGTTGGGTTGAGATGGCTGAATTGTGTTGAGTTGAGAGAGTTGAGTTGAGTTGCTTTAGGCTGGACTGGGCTGGGAGCATTGACTTGAGTTGCATTGAATTGAGTGAATTGGGTTGGGTTGAGATGGCTGCATTGTGTTGAGTTGAGAGAGTTGAGTTGAATTGCTTTAGGCTGGACTGGGCTGGGCGCATTGACTTGAGTTGCATTGAATTGAGTGAATTGGGTTGGGTTGAGATGGCTGCATTGCGTTGAGTTGATTTACACTGAGTTAAGAGTTGGGTTGCTTTGGGCTATGCTGGGCTAGGGTATATACTGTTGAGCTGAGTTGCATTGAATTGAGGGAATTGGGTTGGGCTGGGTTGCGTTGTGTTGAATTGAATTGTATTGTATTGAGTTGAGTGCGTTGAGTTGGGCTGCTTTGGGTTAGATTGGGTTGGGGTGGACTAGGGTGCGTTGAGTTGAGTTGCGTTGAGTTGAGTTGGTGTGGGTTGGATTGGGCTGGATGGGGCGGGCTGCATTGTGTTGAGCTGAATAACTTGAGTTGTGTTGAGTTGAGCTGTATTGAGTTGAATTGGGCTGGACTGAGATGGGTTGAGCTGAGCTGCATTGAGCTAAGTGGCATCAGGTTGAACTGATTTTGGTGCCATCCAAAATCAAAGCAACCTCCCACCCCACCACATTTTACCCATCATGAGAAAAGACTGAAGAATTCAAATATGTTTAAAGAAGCCCCAACACAATAATGAGTGATGCATCAACCCTTATGCAAGACCAAGAATGCGTCGACATTTACCCAGGTTATCCATTTTCTGTATTCATCCAACACAGAGAACCCTAAAATCACAAATGGACTAAACTGACACACCTAACCAAGCTGACTGTGTTATCTGAATACAACCACTAGCATGAGTGAGAATCATTGTCACTGTCACGTTGTCACTTAAATATGAGCCAGCAGTGTGCTGCAGCTCCCAATAAAAGTCAATGAGAGCCTAGGTTGCATTAACAGAGGGACAGAATCGAGATCGGGTAAAGTGTTAATACCAGAGGTGGAATTCAGCGGGTTCTGACCAGTTCTGGAGAACCGGTAGCAGAAATTTTGAGTAGTTTGGAGAACCGGCAAATACCATCTCAGACTGGAGATTTTTGCAGTATCCTTCCCCTGCCATGCCCACCAAGCCACATCCACAGAACCGGTAGTAAAAAAAAATTGAATCCCACCACTGGTTAATACCACTTGGTAAGGCCACACTTGGAATACTGCATCCAGTTTTGGTCACATAACAAAAAAGATGTTAAGACTCTGGAAAGAGTGCAGAGAGAGCAACAAGGAGTATTTGGGGACTGGAAGCAAAAACATACGAGGAAGGGTTGCAGGGATTGGGTAGGTCTGGTTTAATGAAAAAAGGACCAGGGGAGACATGAGAGCAGCGTTCCAATATCTCAGGGACTGCCCCAAAGAAGAGGGAGTCAAGCTATTCTTCAAAGAAGGGGTCATCAACCTTTTGGACCTCAGGAAGCACTGAACTCATAATTTTAAATGCTGGGGACCACTAATATGAAATTTGACTGACAGTGTCTGGCTGACGTTGGTGAGAGAGAGAGGGAAAGAGGGAGATCTGATCTAATCTCCCTCTCTCTCTCTCCCTCTCTCTCTCTCTCACACACACACACACACACAAAACACACAGAGGCAAGGGTGGGATTCAAATTTCTTAACAACCAGTTCTGTGGGTGTGGTCTAATTTGTGGGTGTGTCTTGGTGATCATGTGACTGGCTGGGCATGGCTTGTATGTAAATATTAGAAATATATATGTCAATATTGAATTGTTTATTTAAAAAAAGAGCAACTTTTACCCAAAATCAGGCAAAGTAGGCAGGCGGATTGAGTTGCTCACAGAATCACAGATTCACTGAGAGATCTATCTTTCTGCCATCGGCTAGCTCAGTCTGTCACATAAAATTTGCTTGCAAGCAAATTCATAAAATTAACTCACAACACACCATGTATGCAAATATTGATTTTTTTTATATATAAAAAGAGCACCTTTTACCCAAAATCAGGCAAGGTAGGCAGGCAGATTGAGTTGCTCACAGAATCACAGATTCAATGAGAGATCTATCTTTCTGCCATCGGCTGCCTGAGTCTGCACTGAATAATAGAAGCTTCAATCCTAAGGGAGGTTTGGCTGTGCTTAAAAGCGGAGCCAAAGATCTCGATTACTAGAAAGCAAGAAATCCAACGATTTCCTGCTTTCTAGCTAATCTAAACCTCCCGGGATAGCAGAACAGCTGATGGTTGGAAAAAGGAGAAATAGCAATTTAGCAGGCAGGTTTACCGGGTAAGGAGTGAGTGGGCAGGGAGGGTTCCCGCGGGCCATGTGGGCGGCACAGCTTTGTGTTCCCTCACAGCCTGGATTAACTGCTTTGGGAGGGTGCTCTGGGGGTGAGATTTCTCTGCAGCCCACCAAAATTTTCCCATGGACCACCAGCTGTGGCCCACTGGTTGGCAATCACTGCTCTAAAGCCCCTGAGGGCAGGACAAGAAGCGATGGGTGGAAACTAATCAAGGAGAGAAGCGACCTGGAACTAAAGAGAAATTTCCACTGAATTAATCCGGGGAACAACTTGGCCACCAGGAAGTTGTGGATTCATCCTCCTTCCCTGGAGGTTTTTAAGAAGAGACTGGGCCGCCGTTTGTCTGGAATGGTATAAGGTTTCCTGTCTGAACAGGGGTTGGACTAGAAGACCTCTAAGGTTCCTTCCAACTCTGTGATTCTGTTATATGGAAAGGAAGAGATAGAGGGAGAGGGTGGAAAGGGGGAAGGACAGGAGAAAGGGAAAGGAAAGAAGAAAGGGGAGAGGAAGAGGAAAGGGAAAAGAATGGGGGAAGGAAAGGAAGAGAAAGGGGAAAGAGAAGAGAAGAGAAGAGAAAGGGGAAAGGGAAGAGAAGAGAAGAGAAAGGGGAAAGAGAAGAGAAGAGAAAGAGGAAAGGAAGAGAATGGGGAAGGAAAGGAAGAGAAAGGGGAAAGAGAAGAGAAGAGAAAGGGGAAAGAGAAGAGAAGAGAAAGGGGAAAGAGAAGAGAAGAGAAGAGAAGGAGGAAAGGGAAGAGAATGGGGGAAGGAAAGGAAGAGAAAGGGGAAAGAGAAGAGAAGAGAAAGGGGAAAGAGAAGAGAAGAGAAAGGGGAAAGAAAAGAGAAGAGAAAGGGGAAAGAGGAGAGAAGAGAAAGAGGAAAGGGAAGAGAATGGGGGAAGGAAAGGAAGAGAAAGGGGAAAGAGAAGAGAAGAGAAAGGGAAAGAAAGAAGAGAAGAGAAGAGAAGAGAAGAGAAGAGAAGAGAAGAGAAGAGAAGAGAAGAGAAGAGAAGAGAAGGAGGAAAGGGAAGAGAATGGGGGGAAGGAAGGAAGAGAAAGGGGAAAGAGAAGAGAAGAGAAAGGGGAAAGAGAAGAGAAGAGTGAAAGGGGAAAGAGAAGAGAAGAGAAAGAGGAAAGGGGAAGAGAATGGGGGAAGGAAAGGAAGAGAAAGGGGAAAGAGAAGAGAAGAGAAAGGGGAAAGAGAAGAGAAGAGAAAGGGGAAAGAGAAGAGAAGAGAAAGAGAAAGGGAAGAGAATGGGGGAAGGAAAGGAAGAGAAAGGGGAAAGAGAAGAGAAGAGAAAGGGGAAAGAGAAGAGAAGAGAAGAGAAGAGAAGAGAAGAGAAGAAAGAGAAGAGAAGAGAAGAGAAGAGAAGAGAAGAGGAGGAAAGGGAAGAGAATGGGGGAAGGAAAGGAAGAGAAAGGGGAAAGAGAAGAGAAGAGAAAGGGAAAAGAGAAGAGAAGAGAAAAGGGGAAAAGAGAAGAGAGAGAAAGAGGAAAGGAAGAGAATGGGGGAAGGGAAAGGAAGAGAGAAAGGGGAAAGAGAAGAGAAGAGAAAGGGGAAAGAGAAGAGAAGAGAGAAAGGAAAGGAAGAAAGAGAAGAGAAGAGAAAGGGGAAGGAAAGGAAGAAGAGGAAAGGAAAGAGAAGAGAAGAGAAAGGGGAAAGAGAAGAGAAGAGAATGGGGAAGAGAGAAGAGAAGAGAATGGGGAAAGAAAGAAGAAGAGAAAGGGGAAGAGAAGAGAAGAGAATGGGGAAGGAAAAGGAAGAGAAGGGGGAAAGAGAAGAGAAGAAAAAGAGGGAAAGAGAAGAGAAGAGAAATGGGGAAGGAAGAAAAAGGAAGAGAAAGGGGAAAGAGAAGAGAAGAGAAAGGGGAAAGAGAAGAGAAGAGAAAAAGGGGAAAGAGAAGAGAAGAGAATGGGGAAGGAAAGGAAGAGAAAGGGGAAAGAGAAGAGAAGAGAAAGGGGAAAGAAGAAGAGAAGAGAATGGGGAAAGGAAAGAAGAGAAAGGGGAAAGAGAAGAGAAGAGAAAGGGGAAAGAGAAGAGAAGAGAATGGGGAAGGAAAGGAAGAGAAAGGGGAAAGAAAGAGAGAGAAGGGGAAAGAAAGAGAAGAGAAAGGGGAAGAGAGAAGAGAAGAGAAAGGGGAAGGAAAGGAAGAGAAAGGGAAAGAGAAGAGAAGAGAAAGGAAAGAGAAGAGAATGGGGGAAGGAAAGGAAGAGAAAGGGGAAAGAGAAGAGAAGAGAAAGGGGAAAGAGAAGAGAAGAGAAAGGGGAAAGAAAGAGAAGAGAATGGGGAAAAGAGAAGAGAAGAGAAGAGAAGAGAAAGGGGAAAGAGAAGAGAAGAGAAAGGGAAAGAGAAGAGAAGAGAAAGAGGAAAGGAAGAGAATGGGGGAAGGAAAGGAAGAGAAAGGGGAAAGAGAAGAGAAGAGGGGGAAGGAAAGGAAGAGAAAGGAAAGAGAAGAGAAGAGAAAGAAAGAGAAGAGAAGAGAAAGGGAAAGAGAAGAGAAGAGAATGGGGAAGGAAAGGAAGAGAAAGGAAAGAGAAGAGAAGAGAAAGGGGAAAGAGAAGAGAAGAGAAAGGGGAAAGAGAAGAGAAGAGAATGGGGGAAGGAAAGGAAGAGAAGGGGAAAGAGAAGAGGAAGAGAATGGGGAAGGAAGAGAAGAGAAAGGGGAAAGAGAAGAGAAGAGAAAGGGGAAAGAGAAGAGAAGAGAATGGGGGAAGGAAAGGAAGAGAAAGGGGAAAGAGAAGAGAAAGGGGAAAGAGAAAGAGAAAGGGGAAAGAGAAGAGAAGAGAATGGGAAAAGGAAAGGAAGAGAAGAGGAAAGAGAAGAGAAGAGAAAGGGAAAGAGAAGAGAAGAAGGAAGGAAGAGAAAGGGGAAAGAGAAGAGAAGAGAAAGGGGAAAGAGAAGAGAAGAGAATGGGGAAAGGGAAGAGAAGAGAAAGGGGAAAGAGAAGAGAAGAGAAAGGGGAGAGAAGAGAAGAGAAAGGGGGAAGAGAAGAGAAGAAAGAGAAAGAGAAAGGGAAGAGAATGGAGGAAGGAAAGGAAGAGAAAGGGGAAAGAGAAGAGAAGAGAAAGGGAAAGAGAAGAGAAGAGAAAGGGGAAAGGAAAGAGGTAGGAAGGAAAGATAGGAAAAGAAAGGGAAGGGAAAAGAGAAAGGAGAGGGAGGGAGGAAGAAAAGATGGAAAGGAAAGTTACAATCTTTGCCTGTTTCCTAGGAGTGAAGAACTTTTATCCATCAACCGTGCTTACACTCTCGTTCTCTAAGACGGGCATTTTCCCTGGTGGGACCCCTGCCATGTTTCAATCACTCCATAGTTTGGCATCTGCCATCCTCCTTCTCTCTCTCTCTCTCCACCCACCCCCCACCCCCTTGCTCCCTTTCCTGCCCGCCCCCCCGCAGCCTACCCAACAAATCCAGCCCATGATTAATCTCCTCTCGAGTTCGCAATGCCAGCTTGCTCTCCAGGGTACGCTGGAGCGGGGAAAGAGGTCCCCGTACTCACAATCAGTTGCCAACCACAACACCACATGAGCCTGAGAGAGAGGGACACCAGGCTTGCGGGAGGAGGGAAGGGGGTGCGTGATCTCTCCCGCGGGGTCGTTCGAATGCCTCTATTTTTAAGGAAGGTCAAAAGATCCTGGCTTAACCCACGACATGCCTCTCCGACTGGACCTCATGGCACGGGGATCACCTTTCTGCCTTTCTGGTATTTATTTATTTTATTTTATTTTTATTTTTTTAAAACGGAATATTATCCGTGGAAATCACTAGCCTGAAAATTTGGACTTTGGGGAGGGAAAACTTTTATTTAACCCCTTCGGGGATGCACGGTCTCCGAAATGCGAGGGCCCCCCACCTACCCTTGGGAAAAGAAGAACAAATGGACACCAAAGAACAACGTGGTGGACCACCAAAGGTGGACAAATGGACACCAAAGAACAACGTGAAGTAAGATCCACGAGAGCTGTTAGACCTAAATATAAGACCTAAATATACGACTTCAGCAACAGAGGGGTCAATGTCTGGAATACTCTACCCGACTCTATAGTTTCTTCCCCAAACCCCAAAAACTTTAACCTTAGACTGTCTACTATTGACCTCACCCCTTTCCTAAGAGGGCTGTAGGGGGTGTGCATAAGCGCACCGACGTGCCTACCGTCCCTGTCCTATTGTTTCTTTTATTTTTCTTTATTTTTCTTATATGTACCCATTTCATGTATTCATAACTATGTATACACTTATACTTATTATCTTGTAAACAATTGACAAATAAATAAAATAAAATAAAATAAATAAAAATAAAATATAATCATGGAGGGGGAAAAAAATTGATTTCTATGAATATAAACGGACTGAACTCAGCGACTAAAAGAAGAAAAACTTTCCACAAATTAGAGAAGTTAAAATGTGACATAATTTGCCTACAAGAAGTACATATTAAAAAAAAACAACGTCAACGATTATTGGTACGACCAAAATTGAGGGAAATTTTTACTTCTCTGACTCATTGTAAGAAAAGAGGGGTGGTCTTGTACGTTAAAGAAACGATTGCAGCAAAACTGACTTATACTGATGAAGACGGAAGAGTATTAACGGTTGAAATAGCGGATAACAATACAAAAACACTCCTGGTTGCAATCTATGCCCCGAATGATAAACGAGAAGGATTTTATAAAAAGTTACATATGAAAAAGGATGTTGAGGCTTTGGAAGAAGGCTCAGCGAAGAGCAACCAAGAGGATCAAAGGCGAAAACCCACGAAGAAGGGCTGCAGGATTTGGGTTTGGCCAATCTAGAAAAAAGAAGGACTGGGGGAGACAGGATAACAGTCTTCCAGTATTTGGGGGCTGCCACGAAGAAGAGGGCGGGGGGGTCAAACTATTCTCCAATGCACCAGAAGGCAGGAGAAGAAACAACGGATGGAAACTGATTAAGGAGAGAAGCAACCAAGAATTAAGGAGAAACCTCCTAACAGTGAAGACGATTAACCGGTGGAACAGCCTGCCACCAGAAGTTGTGGGTGCTCCAATACTGGAGGTTTTTAAGAAGAGACTGGTCAGCCACTTGTCTGAGATGGTATATGTTCTCCTGCTTGGGCAAGACTAGATGATCTACAAGGTCCCTTCCAGCTTATTCTATTCTATTCTATTCTATTCTATTCTACTCTACTCTACTCTACTCTACTCTACTCTACTCTACTCCTATTCTGTTCTGTTCTGTTCTGTTCTGTTCTGTTTTATTCTGTTCTATATTGTATTCAATTCTATTCCTATTCCATTCCAAATTTTCTATTCTATTCTATTCTATTCTATTCTATTCTATTCTATTCTACTCTACTCTATTCTATTTTCTATTCCACTGTACTCTACTCTATTCTATTCCTATTCTGTTCTGTTCTGTTTTATTCTGTTCTATATTCTATTCAATTCTGTTCCTATTCCATTCCAAATTTTCTTTTCTTTTCTATTCTATTCTATTCTATTCTATTCTATTCTATTCTATTCTATTCAGCTCTACTCTATTCTATTTTCTATTCCACTGTACTCTACTCTACTCTATTCTATTCCTATTCTATTCTGTTCTGTTCTGTTTTATTCTGTTCTATATTCTATTCAATTCTGTTCCTATTCCATTCCAAATTTTCTATTCTATTCTATTCTATTCTATTCTATTCTATTCTATTCTATTCTATTCTATTCTACTCTACTCTACTCTACTCTACTCTACTCTACTCTACTCTACTCTATTCTATTCTATTTTCTATTCTTTTCTATTTTCTTTTCTATTTTCTATTCTGTTTTTCTATTCTGTTCTATTCTATTTGATATACAATTGAGCCCAACTCTTCTGTTGCTCTTCTGTTGCTAAGCAAGACGGTTGTTAACTGAGTTTTCCCCCCATATTACGATCTTTCGGGCCACAGTGGAATCTCTGCAGTGGTTCATTTAGCCACACAGTTGCAAAGTGAACCTGGCTTCCCCGATCGATCAGAATAGAGTCGGAAGGGATATATGTGCAAACGGTTGGGGAAAG
Organism: Pseudonaja textilis; assembly: GCF_049901715.1. NCBI lineage: Eukaryota > Metazoa > Chordata > Lepidosauria > Squamata > Elapidae > Pseudonaja > Pseudonaja textilis. The sequence continues at coordinate 3,980,518 of NC_141992.1, read as the reverse complement.
TTGCAGGGGTGGGCTTAAAAAAAATTCAACAACTGGTCCTCTGCCTAGTTGCTGGGTGGGTGTGGCCTAGTTGGCCTCCTGCACCGGGGGATGGGGTTGTTTTCATCCTCCCGGGACTCCGGAGGCTTTCCTCAAGCCTCCAGGATGGCAAGAATGGCCTCCCCCGGGCTCTGGAGACCCTGTGGAAGTCAGAAACAGGCCCATTTCTGGGCTTCCAGAATGTACAGGACGCCCATGGTTTGTCGGGGGAATTTTCTGACAGTGAGAACAATCCACCCATGGAACAGAATTTGCCCTCGGAAGTTGTGGGAGCTTCATCCCTGGAGGCTTTCAAGAAGAGACTGGACTTCCCTCTGTCAGAAAATGGTGCAGGTTTCTCCTGCATGGGCAGGGGGTTGGACTAGATGACCTCCAAGGTCCCTTCTAACTTCTAGGGAAGAGAAGGACCAAGGGAGACAGGAGAGCAGCCTTCCAATAGTTGAGGGGCTGCCCCAGAGAGGAGGAAGGGGGTCAAGCTATTTTCTAAAGCCCCTTTGACGGCCAGACAAGGAACAATGGACGGAAACTGAACAAGGAGAGATTCAACCTGGAAATAAGGAGGAATTTTCTGACAGTGAGAACAATCAACTCATGGAACAGAAGTTGCTTTTGGAAATTGTAGGAGCTTCAACATTGGAAGCTTTCAAGTAGAAGAATTGGACAGCTTTTGTCAGAAATGGTGTAAAGTCTCCTGCTTGGGTGGGGGTTGGACTAGATGACCTACAAGGTCCCTTCCAACTCTGTTGGAATCTGGAATCTGTAAAAGAAGAGGGCAGTCGAGCTATTCTCCAAAGCACCTGAAGGCAGGACAAGAAGCCATAGATGGAAACTAATCCAGGAGAGATTCAACCTGGAAATAAGGAGAAACTTTCTGACAGTGAGAATAAATAACTAATGGAACAGAAGTTGCCCTCGGAAGTTGTGGGAGCTTCATCCCTGGAGGCTTTCAAGAAGAGACTGGACTGCCCTCGGTCAGAAAATGGCGTAGGGCAGTGGTGGCTAACCTTTTTTTGGCACCGAGCACCAAAATAGGAGCGTGCGCGCACCACTTCGACGTGGGCGTGCAGGACCCGGCCACCTGATCTTCCAGGTTCCAGGTGCATGCATGAAGACCAGTTGACTGCCGTGCGCATGCGCTCCAGGGGGCTTCTCTTCCGCTTTCCGGTGCTCCTGTGCGTGCAAAGACGAGCCGGCTGCCAAGCACGTGTGCACTGAACCTGGAAGAGCGATGGGCGAGAGCTGGCGTGCCAGAGACATGCCGCTTCCGCTATGTGTGGAATAGGTCTGCCATCACGGGTATAGGATCTCCTGCTCGGGCGGGGGTGTGGGGTTGGACTAGATGACCCACAAGGTCCCTTCCGAGTCTGTTATTCTAACTTGGGGGAGGAGAGGAAAGGGATGGCAAAAATGCCTTCAGGCCGTTCCCCCAGGGATAAAAAAACAAAGTCAGCTCGGGGTGAATGTTTTCGAAAATGTCTGTTTATTTTTTCCCGTAGCCTTTTCGGAAAAGCCATGAGGCTGATCCCAGCCGGACCGAGGGGTGTGACTCCAAACTTCCCAAGACATTTCACCTCTGGGCTGGTTGGAAATAGGGATGGAGGCTGGTTGCCAAGTCTCAGTGTTCAACCTCAACCTTCAACCTTCCCACTTCCTCCTCCTGAGGATCTGTTGGAGAGAAAAAAAACCCAGATATCCAAAAGGCCGGACAGAAAGAACTAAAGTTATTATTTTTTTCCCCCAGGGTTGGATTGCACTGCCATCTCCTGGAGAGAGGGGGGTGGAGGGAGGGAGAAGGAGAGAGAGAAAGACAGAAGGGAGGGAGAGAGAGAAGAGAGAGAGGAGGGAGAAGGAGAGAGAGAAAGACAGAAGGGAGGGAGAGAGAGAAAGAGAGAGGGAGGGAGAGGAGAAAGAGAGAAAGAGGGAGGGAGGGAGAGAGAGAAAAAGAGAGGGAGAGAGGGAGAGAGAGAGGGAGGGAGAGAGAGAGAGAGAGAGGGAGGGAGGAGGAGAGAGGAGGAGGGAGAGAGAAAGAGAGGGAGAGAGGGAGAGAGAGAGGAGAGAGAGGGAGAGAGAGAAAGAGGGAGGGAGGGAGAGAAAGAGAGGGAGGGAGAGAAAGAGGAGGGAGGGAGAGGAAAGAGAGGGAGGGAGGGAGAAAGAGAGGGAGGAGGGAGAGAGAGAGGGAAGAGAGAGAGGGAGGGAGGGAGAGAGAGAAGAAAGAGGGAGGGAGAGAGAGAAAAGAGAGAGGGGGGAGGGAGGGAGAGAAAGAGAGAGAGGAGGGAGGGAGAGAGAGAGGGAAGGAGAGAGAGAGAGGGAGGGAGGGAGAGAAAGAAAGAGGGAGGAGAGAGAGAAAAAGAGAGAGGGAGGGAGAGAAAGAGAGAGGAGGGAGAGAGAGAAAGAGCGAGGGAGGGAGGAGGAGAGGAGAGAGAGAAAGAAAGAGGGAGGGAGGGAGAGAGAGAGAAAGAGACAGAGGGAGGGAGAGAAAGAGAGGGAGGGAGGAGAGGGAGAGAAGAGAGAGAGAGAGGAGGGAGAGAAAGAGAGGAGAGGGAGGGAGAGGGAGAAAGAGAGAAAGGGAGGGAGGGAGAGAAAGAGAGGGAGGGAGGAGAGAGAGAACGAGAGATGGAGGGAGGGAGGAAGAGGGAGGAAGAGAGAGAACAGAGATGGAGGGAGGGAGAGAGAGAAAGAGGGAGGGAGGGGGAGAGAGAGAAAGAGGGAAGGAGAGAGAAAGAGAGAGAGGGAGGGAGAGAGAGAGAGGGAGGGAGGGAAAGAGAGAGAGGGAGAGAGAGAGAGAGAGAGGGAGAGAGGAGAGAGGAAAAAGAGAGGAGAGAGAGAGGAGAGAAAGAGGGAGGAGAGGAGGGAGAGAGAGAGAGAGATGGAGGAGATGACTGGGAACACAGGCAGTGCTCGAACTTACGACCAGCACGAAGCACCCCTTGCTCAGCGTCATGGTCCCATCGGAACCTGAGTCTGGGAAGGAGGATGAGCCAGAGCTGGGGCCCTGTTGGCTCCGGAGGAACGTGGGAAGGAGCAGGATGGGGCCGTCCCAGGTCCCTCGGGCCTGGGACGGTTCGCCAGCAGGGAGGAACAGGGGCAGGACGACCGAGAGAGGCGGGAAGAGAGGGGCGGGCCGTGGAGATGAAGAGCGACGGAGCCCAGGCGACGAGCAAGGACCGCTCCCACCTGATCCCCCGAGCACGGAGAATGAAGAGGAGTCGGGAGCAGCACAGTCCGACCTGACTCTACTCGGGAGGAGAGGGCCCCACCCTCTTCACAAGGCACACCTGGGGACGGAGATTTAAGGAGAGGCTGTGAGGAGGGGTGCTGGTTGGGAACAGGTGCTGAATTGGTGGAGTTTTGTGTGCCGTTGCCGACACCTGGAGTTCGCTGGACTTCTGGCCTTCTTGATGCCTTTACTGCGTTTCCCCCAAAATAAGAACCCTGCCTTATATTGTTTTTGCCACCCAAAAAAGCCACCAGGTCTTACTTTTGGGGACCTCAGTGGATCACATCCCCAAAAGTAAGACCTGGTGGTCTCAGAGGCCTTCAGGAATTTCTTCTTCTGCAACCGGCAAGGCTTTCCTGAAGGCCTCTGCAGCCGATAACAGAGCTCAGGATCGATCCAGAGCTTTGTTCTCCGCTCCAGAGGCCTTCAGGAAAACCTGGCCAGCCTTGCCGGCTGCAGAAGAAATGGGCCGGCAAGGCAGGTGTCGGGGTGTGCAAGGCCTGGCTACAAACGGTCCAAAGGTAAGTAGTAGGGCAGCTCCCATTCCCATCCTAGCTTAATTTTTACCTGTCCACTCTGGAGTGGGTGAGATCTCAATTAGGGCTTATTTTTTTTTGGGGGGTAGGGCTTATATTGGGCACATGTGTAAAAACTCAAGCTAGGACTTACTTTCAGGGTAGGTCGTATTTTCAGGAAAACAGGGTAGTTCCTTTGCTTCGTGGACTCATTGTCTTGTCCCTCTGGATTTCTTACCTTGCAGCCTTTTTGCTAACAGCCTTTGGCCGGACTACTCGCAGTCAGAGGCTGCTGGAGTGGTGTGTGTGCACGTGTGTGGGGAGACGGAAGGAGTAGGTCACTTTGCTCCAGGACCTGCCATAAACGTGGGAGTGTTGGAGCAATAAAGGGCAGTTTGAACTATCAGCTGGCTGTGTTGCCTCCCTGCCTTGCCACCAGTGATGGGATTCAAATTTTTTTACTACCAGTTCAGTGGGCATGGCTTGGTGGGCGTGTCTTGGCTTGGTGGACATGTCCTTGTTCAGTTTCCATCCATTATTCCTTGTCTGGCCTTCGGATGCCTTGGAAAATAGCTTGACCCCTTCCTCCTCTCTAGTAAGTGTTGTACGTTCTGATTCTTGACTCTTGATGAATGTCTCTTTTCTTTTATGTCCACTGAGAGCATTTGCACCAAGACAAATTCCTTGTGTATCTCTCTCATACTTGACCAATAAAGAATTCATTCTATCTATCCATCTATCCATCCATCCACCACCCACCTACCCACCTATCTATCTATCAATGGCAGCCCCTCAAATATTGCTATATCCTGTCTCCCCTGGTCCTTCTCTTCCCTAGACTAGCCAGGCCCAGTTCCTGCAACCGTTCATCGTATGTTTCATCCTCCAGTCCCCTCATCATCCTGGTTGCTCTTCTCTGCCCTCTTTCTAGAGTCTCAACATCTTTTTTATAGTCTGGTGACCAAAACTGGATGCAGTACTCGAGGTGTGGCCTTACTAAGGCTTTATAGAGTGGGATTAGTACCTCCCTTGCTCTTGATTGTATCCCTGTGTTAATGCAGCTTCAGATTGCATAGGAAGGAAGGAGGGAGGTAGGGAGGGAGGGAGGGAGGGAGGAAGGAAGGAAGGAAGGAAGGAAGGAAGGAAAGGAAGGAAGGAAGGAAGGAAGGAAGGAAGGAAGGAAGGAAAGAAAGAAAGAAAGAAAGAAAGAAAAAGAAAGAAAGAAAGAAAGAAAGAAAGAAAGAAAGAAAGAAAGAAAGAAAGAAAGAAAGAAAGAAAGAAAGAAAGAAAGAAAGAAAGATGGATGGATGGATGGATGGATGGATTGTGGGGTCCTTGATGCTCTGTGAACTTGGTGGTTTTCTTAGACATTTCAAGACCCAACTAGGTAACTTCATCAGTGTTTGAAAGGAGTGGTGTTTGCAGAATGATGGAGGAGGAGGAGGAGGAGGAGGAGGAGGATTGTGGGGTCCTTGATGCTCTGTGAACTTGGTGGTTTTCTTAGACATTTCAAGACCCAACTAGATAACATCATCAGTGTTTGAAAGGAATGGTGTTTGCAGAATGATGGAGGAGGAGAAGGAGGAGGAGGAGGAGGATTGTGGGATCCTTGGTGCTCTATGAACGTGCTATGAATGCACACAAGACAAAAAATGAGGTTTTTCAACACACGTCTTTATTGAATACTGAACACACCCAACCGTTGGCTTGCTTTTCAACAGAGTACCACACACACAAAAAAATACACAACGTTTTACTCCTTCCTTACTCCTTTGCATCTTCTAATTCAGTTGGGGGCATCAGATGGTGTGTTTTTTTTTTTATACTGGCTGGGGAGGATGGGTTCTGTAATCCCAATATAGGCGGATTTTGGGGAAGGCAAACTTTAAAGACAGGTTACCAAATGCAAGTTCTGATGACAAAATGACTTTGTTTGTCAACTCTCTGGTGCCTCCCCGTGGCAATTTATTAAAAAGTCTACAGGAAAAAAAAACAACACTTTTTTTCCGTCCCCCCAGCTAAGTTTTCTGCTTAAAAAATCAAAGCAGAATAAAAGATCGGATGCAGTCCGAGACCTCGAGGGTTATGTACAATGTTTCGTTTTAACGAAAGTCCCCCAATATATATATATATTTTAAAAAGATATGATTTTTTAAAAAATATGTTGCCGTTCTAGAAATAAATTCTCTATAATATATATAAAATCTATTTATTTATAGAAATAAGAACCGGTCGCTCGGTCTTTCATCCCGAAATACAGAAACCTATTGGAAATCCTCAGCTGTGTCATGCCCCTTTTGGAATTGGACTCTGAGGGGGGAGGTCGAGTAGCCGACGGGGAGTGGGATTGTGGCTCCGGTGGCTGTAGAGAAAACTGGGGAAAGGCAAAGGCTGGTTGGGCATTCAGAGGAAGACCCAGGCCCACCACCTCTTCATCCTAGGGCACACAGGAACAGATAAGGGAGCAACGTGGCTTACGGGGGAGGAAAAGGCCCTGATTCCCTTCATTAGCTGCAGCTGGGAAAATAAGATATAAAGGGCATTTTCACACAGCACTTTGCTGGAAGCAAAGCGTGCATTATCTTTGTTTGTCAAGTCTTACCTGGGTTCCAGCAAACTATATGTGTCTCATTATCTTTTGAAGTCTGCAATTCCTTATCCTGCCCTGTCTCGTTAATTGCTGCAGCTTTGTGGTTTGTGTTTTATAATTTAGAAATATTTTGGGTTCCGAGGGAATTTCTTCCCTTTAAAAACTGTTCTTGGGAGAGTTTTTTTTCCTCCAGCCGAGGATAACTGGACATTGGGGGCCAAATTGGAGGAATTAAAGGGACTTTTGTGACTTTGTTGCTTTTGTGCCACGCCCCTTTGGGGTCATCACAAGCTTGATGGGGGAAGGGGGGGTGTAGATTTACATTTTTTTAGTAAATACCTGCAGACATACCCTCTCAGCACGATTGTTTTGATGAGAATAATTTGAACCGAAAGTCTGCAAGAATTCTACCCAGCAAAGCATTAGTCTAACGCTAGAGGGGCAGTCCTCGACTTGTAACCAAAATGGGGAGCCGAATTTCCATCGCTAAGCAAGGTGGTGCTTTAAGTAATTCGTTGCTGAATTTCACGATCCCTTTCTGCCCTGGTTGTTGAGCGAATCACACGGTCCTTAAGTGAATCTGGCTTTTCTCACTGACTTCGCTTGTGGCAGAAAGTTCACCAACAGTGACGCATTTGTGCCGCTTGCCAAGGGCTGAAATTGTGACCATTTCATGCTGAGGATGCTTAATGGTCATAACTGCGAGGACCAGTCAAAGGATTCTTTTTTTTTTTTTCTTCTCTCGTTGCCGTTGTGACTTTGGATGGTCAGTAAACCCATGGTTGTAAGTCGAGGATTGGCTGGGCAACCCTCACAACCATGGGTTCGTTTCTAAATTTAGCATTTTGGAACACTAGATCATAACAGATCATCAGAGTTGGAAGGGACCTGGTAGGTCATCTAGTCCAACCCCACCCCCCACCCCAGCAGGAGACCCTACCCCATTTCTGACAAAGGGTAGTCTAATCTCTTCTTGAAAGTTTCCAGGGATGAAGCTCCCACAATTTCTGTTCCAGGGGTTGATTGTTCTCACTGTCAGAAAATTTATCCTTACTTACAGGTTGAATCTCTCCTTGATAACAGAATAATAGAATTGGAAGGGACTTTGGAGGTCATCTAGTCCAACCCCCTGCCCAAGCAGGAGACCCTACACCATTTCTGACAGAGGGGAGTCCAGTCTCTTCTTGAAAGCATCCAGGGTTGAAGCTCCCACAACTTCCAAAGGAAACTTCTGTTCCATGGTTCTCACTGTCCGAAAGTTTCTCCTTATTTCCAGGTTGAATCTCTCCCTGATTCCATCCATTATTTCTTAGCTGACCTTCAGGTGCTTTGGAAAATAGCTTGACCCCCTTCCTCCTCTCTGGGGCAGCCCCTCAAATATTGGAAGATGCTCTCCTGTCTCCCCTGGTCCTTCTCTTCACTAAACTAGCGAAACCCAGTTCCTGCAAACTGTTCGTTGTATGTTTTAGCCTCCAGTCCCTTAATCCTCTTTGTAGTGGTAATGCAGTGTTTTATACAGAATACAGATTAACAGAGTTGGAAGGGACCTTGTAGATCATCTAGTCCAACCCCCTGCCCAAGCAGGAGACCCTACACCATTTCTGACAGATGGGAGTCCAGTCTCCTCTGGAAAGCCTCCAGCGATGAAGCTCCCACAACTTCTGAGGGCAACTTCTGTTCCATGGGTTGATTGTTCTCACTATCAGAAAATTCCTCCTTATTTCCAGGTTGAATCTCTCTCCTTGTTCAGTTTCCATCCATTATTATTCCTGGCCTTCAAAGGTGCTTTGGAGAATAGATTGACCCCTTCCTTTCTGTGGCAGCCCCTGAAATATTGGAACACTAAAGATTAAAACTCTGGAAATGTAAATAACAAAGGGTCATATCTGAGTCCTTTGTCACACATGCAGCCTCCCCCACGCCCCCAACTTCTCCTGTTTTGTCCTAGTGTTTCTTGCACCAACGTGTGAAAAGCAGTGCACAAATACATCCGTGCCAAAGGTTGGGGAGAGTTGTACACTTGAAAGATAAAACAACAGAATGACAGAGCTGCGAGGGACCTTGGAGGTCTTCTAGCCTGACCCCCGTGCTCAAGCATGGGGCCTCCCATTTCAGACAAGTGTTTGTCCAATCTCTTCTTGAAAAAACCTCCATTAATGGAGCACCCACAAGAAGCAGTTCCACTGGTTAATTGTCCTCAGTGTGAGGAAGTTTCTCCATAATTCCTGGTTGCTTCTCTTCTTCAATTAGTTTCCACCCGTTGCTTCTTGTCCTGTATTCAGGGGCTTTGGAAAATAAATTTATCCCCTCCTCTTTGGGGTAGCCCTTCAAATACTGGATTACTGGTATCATGTCCTTTTTTTCTCTAGACTAGCCATACCCAATTCCTGCAATTCCCGTTTTTCATGGGTTGCAACCTCCACGAACCTGGGATGGCTCGAAAACTATTGAATCGTTAGAGTTAGGCTTGAGCTGGTGGCAAATGCTACGTTGCTCCAAGCGTTTCGTTCTCCCTTTTAAGGCTGGACCAAGATGGCCCATCCTCACTGTGGCCAATTGCAAGTTTTGCTGGAGGAACACGGACAAAAAATCCGGTTGATGGGAAACGCAGCGTGGTCAAGAAAGCAGAAAGGATAAACACGTTTGATCGACAAGGATGGGCAGACAGTCCAGTGGAAGTCAGAAACTATAGCTGGGGTTCTAGAAAAAGAAAGGATACTGCTTATTTTTCTGGAGGTGATAGAACACTGTAGGCCTGTCTGCTGAAAGTGTTTTTTTTGTCTAAGCTGATCCTACAAATTTGTCAATTAAAAGAAAGCCCAATCCTCAGCCAGTTCAGTTTTCTTCAACAGGGAACCAATTTCTGCTGAGTTGTCCTTGTCTGAAGTCTACTTTGCGTCTAGGGATGGCGGCAGAGTTTGCTTTGCTTCTATCTTGGGAAGAAAACATGGTTTGTCTCCTCCACGGGGAAGCGTAGGTTGGTTGCCCCTGACCACAATCATCTCAACCTCTTGGGTGTGAGAGAAATGGGGACAACACCTCTAAATCCCAGTTTGGTTTTTTCCTTAGTCTTAAACTCACGTTCGTTCCTAGAATGAGTAACACTGAGGAAGATTCAGGAAAACACTTCTAAGGGGTAGCGGGTAGAGGAAGAACCAGGAGAAAGCTAGATGAGAACTTGAGTTCCCTCCAAAACTCCATCTCTTGGGGGTCGTTAGAGAGGACTCGGTGCGGTCTTCAGCTCTTCTGAACGGTCCATCATCCCCCTCTTCCATAGCAGGTCGAACCGCAAGAGTTAGTCCCTTCTCACTTGGGTTCTTGGATGGTTTCCTCCGGTGTTACGGTTCTGGTTTTCGTCAAATCAAAGGTGCTGAGACGGAGAGGTGAAAGGTAGGAAGACGACGCTCCAGACATCAATATGGTTAGAGAGGACATGGACTCTTCCATCTTCCATCTTCTGTTGTTTAACCACACCGGAGAGAAGGTCAAGAGGCAACCATCGTGGTGGAGAAAGGTGAAGGGGGCAAACCGAGGAACTGAAGAGCGGGATCTTTAAAAGGCAGAAAGAAAGAGAGAGAAAAACCATCCTGTTTGTTTTTAATTCGGCCCGTGATGGAGTTCCTTGATGGACTTGGTTGGGTGCTGTTCACCACCTCCAGGGCAAACCCACCCGCTCGGGCGCTCCTTAGGCAACCTTAAACGCCTCTATTTTCTTCTTCCTCCTCTGCTCCATTCCCTTCTTGTTCCTCTTCATCTTTTCATTCTTCTCTGCAAGACAACAAGCAAAAGACGCGGAGTCAGGCTACTTCCTTACTGAAGCGTGAAATCTTTGGCCAGGGCAGCAGCCCCGTTGGCTATTAACGAGCAGAACGTTTTTCTCCCTCGGCCAAAAAGAACCACCCCACACACACACACACACACGCACATCTGGTTTTCAACTCTCCTTTCAACACCAGCCGACTGGATGGTTGGTTTTTGTTGTTGTTGGTGTTGTCTTGTTCCAGAATATTGTCAAGGGGAGGGACTGAGAGGAGATGAAAGTTTGCTCGGCTTGAGAAAATTTTTGCAAAACCAGCTTGATGGCTTCTGAAATTTTCTGTCTATCATCTCCCTCTCTCTCTCTGTAGTCGAAGTGCTATTGCTATTTATTTATGTCTTATCTCTCTGTCTCTCTGTCTATCTTCTATCTGTCTGTCTGTTTGTCTAGATAGATAGACAGACAGACAGACAGACAGACAGATAGATAGACGGATAGGTAGCAGACAGACAGACAGACAGGTAAGTAGATAAGATAGGTAGGTAGGTAGGTAAATAATAGATAGATAGATAGATAGATAGATAGATAGATAGATAGATAGATAGATAGATAGATGAGTAGATAGATAGATAGATAGATAGATGGTAAGTAGATAAGTAGGTAGGTAGGTAGGTAAATAGATGATAGATAGATAGATAGATAGATAGATAGATAGATAGATAGATAGATGGTAGGTAGATAGATAATAGATAGGTGGTAAGTAGATAAGTAGGTAGGTAGGTAGGTAAATAGATGATAGGTAGGTAGGTAGGTAGATAGATATAGATAGGTAGGTAGGTAAGTAGATAGATAGGTAGGTAGGTAAATAGATGATAGATAGATAGATAGATAGATAGATAGATAGATAGATGATAGGTAGGTAGAGAGATAGGTAGGTAAGTAGATAAGTAGGTAGGTAGGTAAATAGATAAGTAGGTAGATAGATAATAGATAGGTAAGTAGATAAGTAGATGATAGGTAGGTAGATAGATAGATAGTAGGTAGGTAGGTAGATAGATAGATAGATAGATAGATAGATAGATAGATAGATAGGTAGGTAGATAGATAGATAGATAGATAGATAGATAGATAGATAGATAGATATCATCTATATCTCTCCATCCATCCATCCACTCACCCATCCATCCAAGTTGACTCAGCCTTCCCTCCTCTGAGGTGGGTAAAATGAGGACCCAGATGGTTGGGGACAAGAGGCTGACTCTGTAAACTGCTTAGAGAGGACTGGAAAGCACTATGAAGCGGTATATAATGCTAATGCTATTTATTTATCTATGTCTTACCTCTCTATCTTATCATTCAGTCTCTCACTGTTTCTCTCTCTCTCTCTCTCTCCCTCCCCATGCCTGCCTGTCTAGTATTTCTTCCTGTCTGTCTTTCTGTCACTCACTCACTCACTCACTCACTCACTCACTCACTCACTCTATCATTTATCATCTTATGTATCTGTCTGTCTGTCTGTCTGAATGCAGCATGGCAGGCCAACTCTGCCCACTGCCAGGAAGTTCGATCCTGACCAGCTCAAGGTGGACTCAGCCTTCCGTCCTTCCGAGGTGGCTAAAACGAGGACCCAGATGGTTGGGGGCAAGAGGCTGACTCTGTAAACTGCTTAGAGGGGGGCTGTGAAGTTCTGTGAAGTGGTCTATAAGTCTAAGCGCTACTACTAAGTGCTAACAAAAGTGGCAAAATGGGGCCAAACCTGACTTCATAAATGTCTCACTTGGCCACAGGGATTTTGAGCTCAGTTGTGGTCATAAGGCGAGGACTAGGCTGTAGGGTAGTCCTTACCTGGCTAGATTTCCAGTCTGGTCTACCTGGTAAGGCTGAGAAGACCATAGGATCTTTTGTTAAGGACAGCCTAGGGTGGGATTCTACCGGTTCACACCGGTTCTATAGAACCGGTTGTTATGATTCTGCCCAGTTCGGAGAAGCGGCAAATCATACCCCTGGCTGGCCCCACCCCTTCTTATTGCACATGTGCAACATGGCACGCATGCCCAACATCACTGACTGCGTTCTTCCCCACCCAGTCACTCCTTAAGGCAGGGGTCCCCAACCACCGGGCCGCGGACCGGTACCAATCTGTGGAACATTTCCTACCGGGGCGCCAGTTTGCTGGGTGCCGCCATCTTGTTTGATGAGAAAGTGCTTCCGGGTGAGCTTTTCTGGTTGGAAAACGGCATTTGGGTCCTGAAGGAATCCTCGCGCCTTAGTTTCATCGAGGGGGGGGGGCTTCGAACGAAACTAAGGCGCGAGGATTCTTTCAGCACCCAAGGCAAGGCGAGCCGTCCCATCAACAAAGGTATAAAGGAGGAGTTGAAGGTGGCGGGGAGAAGTGGGGGATGGCTGGCTGGCCGGTCGCTCGGCTCGCCTTGCCTTGTCATGCGTGCTGATGCCGGTCCCGGGCCGCGGATCATTTTATGATGCCGGTACCAGGCCGTGGCACAAAAAAGGTTGGGGGCCACTGCCTTAAGGTACTAAGGTGCTGCATACTCCTCTTACACTCCAGTTTTTACTTTCCTAAGCCCCAGGGAAGCCTTTGGGGAGCCAAAATGCCCCCCCGAGAAGCTTCCCTGAGGCCCAGAAGCCCCCCCCCCAAAATGGAAGGGGGTGCTGCAAAAAATGCCACGCCTACCCAGTCACGTGGCCACACCCACCTAGCCATGCCACCTAGCCACGCCCACAGTTGTTACAAAATGTGAATCTCACCCCTGCGTGGCCTGGTATCCCAATCTTACCTCCGGGACAATGTCTCTTCATCCGACAATTCCGGGACTCGGACAGCTCTGGACACAGAGCCGCCTCATCTTTCTCGCTCCAGAGGGTCTCCCGGACTCGGCTCTCTGAGCCCCATTTGTACCCACACATCCGCCCTTGCTTGGTGCAGGGGCTCCAACTGCTCCAGGGGGCTGCCTCACAGTTTTCTGGGGCGGCGGGGGGGAGAGGGAGAGATGGAAGAGAATGGTGAGACTCAACGAGGACTAGAATCTTGTCAGTTGCCATGCCGTGGGGTCCTTGGTGCTCTCTGAGCTTGGGTGTTTTCTTGCAGATGCTTCATGTATTAGGGTTTCCTGCCTAGGCAGGGGGTTGGACTAGAACAGGGGTCGCCAAGCTTTTGGACCTCAGGGACCACCAAACTCATTATTTTAAGTCCTGTGGACCAGAGACCCTGGGGAAATCCCCCCAAAAATTCTGCAGGAAAATCCCCCACCCCATTTTCCTACCGATCGATCGATCTTTATTTGGGATTGCAGGATGCCGTCTCCAGCTCCGTTCTCAGGGGAGAGAGAGAGAGAGAGAGACAGAGAGACTTTGGGCTTCATGCAAGGAAAGCAGCAGAAGCCGCGGAAGTCTTTCTTTCTCTCCCCCAAACTCCGCCAGAAATGAGTCTTTGCCGGCGCAGCCTCTTGGAGCAGGAGGCCTTGCAGGGTCCCAAAGACTCATTTCTGGCGGAGTTTGGGGGGAGAGAAAGAAAGACTTTGGCTGGTTTCCTTGCATGCAGCCAGAAGCAGAAGAAGAAAGAAGCGGAAAGAAGCAGCCCGGTGGCCAGGCCAGGTGAGTAGTGCAAGTTTCCCCCTTCCGCCCTTTCCCTCCACCCCTCACTACCTCGTGTTGTTTGCAATGCAAGTGACGCAAGCCTTGTGTTCCCACTCGGCCTGGATTAATTGCTTTGGGGGCGACCACCAAAATTTTCTCACAGACCTCCAGGGTCCCTTCCACCTCTGTTTATTCTATTCTATTCTATTCTATTCTATTCTACTCTATTCTTTTCTACTCTATTCTATTCTTATTTCTATATTCTAGTCTATTCTAATTTCTATAACCTATTCTATTCTATTTTCTATTCTATTCTCCTCCACTCTATTCTATTCTGATTTCTATATTCTATTCTAATTTCTATAACCTATTCTATTCTATTTTCTATTCTAGTCTATTCTAATTTCTATCTTCTATCCTATTCTATTCTATTCTACTCTGTTCTATTCTTATTTCTATATTCTAGTCTATTCTAATTTCTATAACCTATTCTATTCTATTTTCTATTCTATTCTATTCTATTCTATTCTACTCCACTCTATTCTATTCTGATTTCTATATTCTATTCTATTCTAATTTCTATAACCTATTCTATTCTATTTTCTATTCTATTCTACTCTACTCTAATTTATATTCTATTCTGTTCTGTTCTATTCTATTCTATTCTATTCTATTCTATTCTATTCTATTCTATTCTATTCTATTCCTATTCCTATTCCTATTCCTATTCCTATTCCTATTCCTATTCCCTATTCTATTCCATTCCATTCCATTCCACTCCATCCCATCCCATTAAAACAAATTTAGCAGGTTATGACCAAAATAGGGAACATCATCAGGGCTAGAAGGGAGAAGGATTTGTGGAGAGAGGGAGGAGGACTGTGGATTCTTGGTGCTTTCTAAGCTGGGTTGTTTTCTTACCGACATTTCATGATCCAACTAGGTGACCCAACTACATCACCATCTGTGTTTGAAAGGAATGGGGTTTGCAGAATGAAATTTAAGGAAGAGAAGGGGGGAAGGAGGAGGAGGAAGAGGAGGAGGAGGAGGGGGAGTGTAGGGGCCTTGGTACTGTCTGAGTTTGATGGTTTTCTTGCAGACGTTTCATGACCATACTAGGGAACATTATCAGTGCTAGCAGGGAGTGGGGCTCTTGGAAAGGAGGAGGAGAAAAGGGGAGAAGGGAGGAGGAAGGAGAAAGGAGGACGACTGTGGATTCTTGGTGCACTCTGAGCTTGCGTGTTTTCTTTCAGACATTTCTTTACCCAAACTAGGTAACATCATCAACGCGAGAAGGGAGTGGGGTGTGAGGAGGAGGAGGAGCAGCAGGAAGAGGAGGAGGAGGAGGAGGAGGAGGAGGAGGAGGAGGAGGAGGACTGTGGGGCCCGTAGGGCTCTCTGATCTTGGTGGTCTACTTGCTCACACTAGGTAACACGAGTCATGAAACGTCCGCAAGAAAACCGCCAATCTCAGAGAGCACCGAGGACCCCACGGTTCGATTCCCGAGCCCCCGATATTCTCTTCGACCAATTGCCAAGCTCCTCGTCCGTCTAGCCCAGCTCTGAGCTGATCCTGGGTGGTAGTGAGTCCCTAGGTGGGCAAAGGATGCAAGCCAAGCCCTCTCTGGGCCTCAGTTCAGCTTGTGGCGCAGTCGGTTCAACGTTGCTTTTGCACCCGATTGTTCAGGATCCTCCCTCCAGGATGAGGTGGGGAAGTAGGTGGGGCTACTCCCTCCTGCAGCCTGGCCTTACCTTGGCATTCCCGGGTGCTGTGCCAGGCCATGGTGTCAGGAGGACAGGTGCTTAAGCATTTCCCTTTGTGCAGGTAGAAGCGCTCTTGGCATCGCATGCAAAAGTCTTTGCTGAAACAGCTCTCGCAGTTGGGCGACCGGCATTCTAAAAAACAGAGAGGTTTCGTGTTAGAAAAAGCCACCTTTAAACTCAGTCTAATTCCTGGCACGCCCATACCGCTAGTCCTCAGCGTACGACCGTAATGGAGTCTGTCTATCAGAGAGAGCCAGTTTGCTCTAGTCCAGGGGTAGGATTCAGCCGGTTTGGCCCGGTTCGTGAGAACCGGATATTAACGTTTACAATGTGGTTCGCCAAAATGGTAGTTGAACTGACTGGCTGGCTACGCCCACCCTGCCTCTCCCCTCCCCTTCCCAGGAGTCTCCACGCGGCCCGTTTTAGATGCAGGTAAATGCAGGGTCCACACGGAGGCTCTGGGGGGGTTAAAAAAAACAGCCCCCCGGAAGTTCCAGAAGTCCGGAAACAGGAAATGTTTCCATTTCTGGAAAGCCTCCGGAGTCCGGGAGAGGCCCTTTCCACCTTCACAGAGGCCCGAGGGAAGCCTCAGGACTATGGGGAAGGTGAAAAATGAACAAACCGGAAGCTCCGGTAGGCCACGCCCACCCAGCAACTGGGCAGAGAACCAGTTGTTGGGATTTTTGACTCCCATCCCTGGTCTAATCTAGTGGTTAAGATACCAGGCGAGTAACCAGAGACGCTGACTTTGGTTGGATGACTTTGGGTCAAGCATTGGGGGACTGGGAGTCTAGTCCTGCCTTAGCTATCGAAGTTAGCTGAGTAACTTCGGGCCAATCACAAGATGATGGTGGTCTCTAGTTCCACCTTAGGTATGAAAGGTGGTTGGCTGGCTTTGGGCCAATCACCAAGAGAAGGTGAGTTCTAGTTCCACCTTTAGGCACAAAAACTGACCGGGTGAATTTGAGGTAATCATCAGGAAACTGGGAGTTCTAATCCTACCTTAGTTATGAAAGCCGTCTGGCTGCCTTTGGGCCAATTACCAGGAGACGGTGAGTTCTAGTCCCGCTTTAGGTACAAAAGCTAGTCGGGTGATCTTGAGCCAATCGCCAGGAGACTGGGAGTTCTAGTCCCGCTTTAGGTACAAAGGCTAGTCTGGTGATCTTGAGCCAATCGCCAGGAGACTGGGAGTTCTAGTCCCACTTTAGGTACAAAAGCTAGTCTGGTGATCTTGAGCCAATCGCCAGGAGACTGGGAGTTCTAGTCCCGCTTTAGGTACAAAAAGCTAGTCTGGTGATCTTGAGCCAATCGCCAGGAGACTGGGAGTTCTAGTCCCACTTTAGGTACAAAAGCTAGTCGGGTGATCTTGAGCCAATCGCCAGGAGACTGGGAGTTCTAGTCCTGCTTTAGGTACAAAAGCTAATCGGGTTATCTTGAGCCAATCGCCAGGAGACTGGGAGTTCTAGTCCCACTTTAGGTACAAAAGCTAGTCGGGTGATCTTGAGCCAATCGCCAGGAGACTGGGAGTTCTAGTCCTGCTTTAGGTACAAAAGCTAGTCGGGTGATCTTGAGCCAATCGCCAGGAGACTGGGAGTTCTGGTTCTGTCCTAGCTGCAAAAGTTTATCTCTGATCCATCCCGATCACAAGCGACAATAAAGCTTCTTTTATCTTACGTGTATATGTGTTTTTATCTTTTTTTTTTAAGGCAGTTCTTTTGCAAAAAAAAATCTGCCTAGTTTGCCTTTGTAATTTTTTTTTTCTTTGAAATTCCTATTTTAATTTCTTGAGTAAATGAAAACTAATCTAATAAAGAGGAGTGAGAACTGAGACCTTGGCAGTTGCCCCCAAATTGCACACATTCCTTCTACTGGTATGTTTCTATTTTGCTCACACCAGTGGTGGGATTCATAATTTCTTTTTTTATTTAACTACCGGTTCTCTGGGTGTGGCTTGGTGGGCGTGGTGCGCTTTGGTGGTTGTGGCTTGGTGGGCGTGGCAAAGGAAGGATACTGTAAAATCCACATTCCCTCCCCACTCCTTGGGGAAGGATACTGTCAACTCATAAGACATTTCTATGCTTGTTTTAGTAGTTGCCATGGAAAATAAACAGGTGGGGGAGAAGAGAAAGGAAATTTGGAAGAGCAGTGCAGCAGTTTGGAAGCAGAAGTACATTCCAACACTATATCTTTAAAATATTGTAACTAAAATACCAGAGCTTTTGCCCATGAATATATTCAATTGGAGAACGTGAATGATGACACCCGGTCCGTGAAGGTGCTCAATGGGAGAATCTGGTTTGTGAGACACCCAGGGGAGAAACAGGGTCCCAGGGGACTGGAAATGGAGGCCAGAGTTGGCTTCATACAGGGCAGGGCCAGGATGTCGCCTCTAATGGATCCTTTGAAGTTTTTTGAAGTTTGGCTCGAGAATCATGATTTCATTAGGGCGATTGCTGGAATCCTGACAGAAACTGCAAAATCTCCATTCCCTCCCCCTGGGATTCCAATTTCTTAACAACCCATTCTGTGGGTGTGGCCTAATTTGTGGGTGTGGCTTGGTGGTCATGTGACTGACTGGGCGTGGCTTGCTGACTGGGCCTGGCTTGGTGGTCATGTGACTGGCTGGGCATGGCTTGGATGTAAATATTATAAATATTTATATAAGTATTGAATTTTTTATTTAAAAAATAAACTTTTACCCAAAATCAGGCAAAGCAGGCAGGCAGATTGAGTTGCTCACAGAATCACAGATTCATTCAGGGATCTATCTATCTGCCATTGGCTAGCTCAGTCTGTCACATAAAATTTGCTTGCAAGCAAACTCGCAAAACTAACTCACAACACACCATGCATGTAAATATTGAATTTTTTATTTTAAAAAAGAGCAACTTTTACCCAAAATCAGGCAAAGCAGGCAGGCAGATTGAGTTGCTCACAGAATCACGGATTCATTCCGAGATCTATCTATCTGCCGTTGGCTATCTCAGTCTGTCACATAAAATTTGCTTGCAAGCAAAATTTGTTTGCAAAATTAACTCACAACACATCAGGTATGTAAATATTAATTTTTTTTATTAAAAAAAGAGCAACTTTTATCCAAAATCAGGCAAAGCAGGCAGGCAGATTGAGTTGCTCACAGAATCACAGATTCACTCAGAGATCTATCTTTCTGAAATCTGCTGCCTGAGTCTGCACTGAAAAATAGAAGCTTCGGTCCTAAGGAAGGTTCAGCTCTGCTTTTAGATTAGCTAGAAAGCAAGAAATTCACAATTTCCTGCTTTCTAGCTAATTTAAATCTCCTGGCAGAGCAGAACAGCTGATGGTCGGGGGGAAAAAAAAGGAAAAATAGCAACTTAGAAGGCAAGTTTGATGGCACGCATGCCAGGTAAGGAGTGGGCGGGGTGGAATGGGGCCAGCCAGTGGTGCGATTTGCCAGTTCTCTGGCAGGTAGAATCCCACCCCTGGTGAGAGTGCACTTTGCGTGTGTGTATGTGTGTGTGGTCCATTTCCTCAGCTGTGCCACGCAGACAACTGACAAGCGCTGCGCGCAGGTGCACAGCATTTCAAATTCCTCTTCTTTCCTGCTTTTTCAACCTCAGCTGTGCCGCGCAAAGCAGCGGAGGTTGAAAAAGCAGGAAATAAAGGACAGGTAAGAGCCCAGGCGGGTGGGTGGGCCAAACAGAGCAGCAGACACCGAAGCGGTTCGTTGTCTGCTGCTCTTCTTCCTGACTCTGTGGTTTCTTTCCCAAACCCCAAAAACTTTAACCTTAGACTTTCTACTATTGACCTCACCCCTTTCCTAAGAGGTCTGTAGGGGGTGTGCATAAGGGCACCAACGTGCCTACTGTCCCTGTCCTATTGTTTATTTTAGTTTTCTTATATGTATCTTATATATATTTCTTATATGTATTTCATGTATTCATAACTATGTTTACACTTATACTTGTTATCTAATAATCGCTTGACTAAATAAACAGAGATAGATAGATAGATAGATAGATAGATAGATAGATAGATAGATAGACAGATAGATAATAATGATGATGATATTGATAGATAGATGATAGATAGATAGATAGATAGATAGATAGATAGATAGATAGATAGATAGATAGATGTATTTCATGTATTCGTAACTATGTTTACACTTGTTATCTAATAATCGCTTGACTAAATAAACAGAGATAGATAGATAGATAGATAGATAGATAGATAGATAGATAGATAGATAGACAGACAGACAGACAGACATAGATAATAATGATGATGATAGATTGATAGTTAGATGATAGATAGATAGATAGATAGATAGATAGATAGATAGATAATGATGATAGATAGATATAGATAGATAGATAGATAGATAGATAGATAGATAGATAGATAGATAATGATGATAGATAGATAGATAGAAAGATAGATAGATAGATGTATTTCATGTATTCCTAACTATGTTTACACTTGTTATCTAATAATCGCTTGACTAAATAGAGATAGATAGATAGATAGATAGATAGATAGATAATAATGATGATGATATTGATAGATAGATGATAGATAGATAGATAGACAGATAGATAATAATAATAATGATGATGATATTGATAGATAGATGATAGATAGATAGATAGATAGATAGATAATAATAATAATAATAATAATAATAATAATAATGATGATGATGATGATAGATTGATAGATAGATGATAGATAGATTGATAGATAGATGATAGATAGATAGATAGATAGATGATAGATAGATAGATAGATAGATAGATAATAATAATAATAATAATAATAATGATGATGATGATGATGATAGATTGATAGATAGATAGATAGATAGATTGATAGATAGATAGATAGATAGATAGATAGATAGATGATAGATAGATAGATAGATAGATAGATAATAATAATAATAATAATAATAATAATAATGATGATGATAGATTGATAGATAGATGATAGATAGATTGATAGATAGATGATAGATAGATAGATAGATAGATGATAGATAAATAGATAGATAGATAGATAGATAGATAGATAGATAGATAATAATAATAATAATAATAATAATAATAATAATAATAATGATGATGATGATGATGATAGATTGATAGATAGATGATAGATAGATTGATAATAGATAAATAGATAGATAGATGATAGATAGATAGATAGATAGATAGATAGATAGATAATAATAATAATAATAATAATAATAATGATGATGATAGATAGATAGATAGATGATAGATAGATTGATAGATAGATAGATAGATAGATAGATAGATAGATAGATAGATAGATAGATAATAATAATAATAATAATAATGATGATGATGATGATATAGATTGATAGATAGATAGATAGATAGATGATAGATAGATAGATAGATAGATGATAGATAATATAATAATAATAATAATAATAATGATGATGATGATAGATTGATAGATAGATGATAGATAGATTGATAGATAGATGATAGATAGATAGATAGATAGATAGATAATAATAATAATAATAATAATAATAATAATAATAATAATGATGATGATGATGATGATAGATTGATAGATAGATGATAGATAGATAGATAGATAGATATAGATAAATAGATAGATAGATAGATAGATAGATAATAATAATAATAATAATAATAATAATAATAATAATAATGATGATGATGATGATAGATTGATAGATAGATAGATAGATTGATAGATAGATGATAGATAGATAGATAGATGATAGATAGATAGATAGATAGATAGATAGATAGATAGATAGATGACAGATAAAGCACCTGAGGTTGAAAAAGCAGGAAATAAAGGACAGGTAAGAGCCCAGGCGGGTGGGTGGGCCAAACAGAGCAGCAGACACCGAAGCGGGTTCGGTGTCTGCTGCTCTTCAGACCGTGCCGAACTGGTAGCATCCCAACCCTGCATCCCTCCCCACTAACCTGCTTTCCAGCTCCGTTCTCCTGTGCAGGGCAACCAAAGGAGACCCAGCCGATCAGCTGGGACTCAATAGGAGGCAGAGAAGAGGTGGGGTTGGCGGGGCCCAGTCAGAGGTGGGATTGGCCGGTTCTCCTAACCACTCAAAATTTCCGCTACCGGTTCTCCAGAACCGGTCAGAACCTGCTGGAATACCACCTCTGGCTCACACGCTCACAACTCTTGAGAATGTGTTTCCCGCAACGCTGGCTACCTACTGATGCATCGGTTGACTTCCAGGCTTCTCTGCCCGTAGTAGCCCAGTGGGCAGGCGTGGACACAGGCCCCGTACTGTCGGATCCCATCCCTCCAGATGAGGAGGAAGAGACGCTGCTGGCAGGAGACGCAGCCGTTGTCTTCGGAGCACATAACGCAACCGGTGCAGTTCTCAAACATGGTGGCACTCACTAAAAACACACACAAAATACATCAGAATAAGAGAATTGGAAGGGACCGTGGAGGTCATCTAGTCCAGCGGCCTCCAACCTTCTGGGGTTTTACAGAATACTTTACAGAATAACAGAAATGGGAGGGGCCTTGGACGTCATCTAATACCAGGAATACCAGTGCTAATACCACTCTATAAAGCCTTAGTAAGGCCACACCTAGAGTACTGCATCCAGTTTTGGTCACCACATTATAAAAAAGATGTTGAGACTCTAGAAAAAGTGCAGAGAAGAGCAACCAGGATGATGAGGGGACTGGAGGCTAAAATATATGATGAACGGTTGCAGGAACTGGGCTTGGCTAGTCTAGCGAAGAGAAGGACCAGGGGAGACAGGAGAGCATCTTCCAATATTTGAGGGGCTGCCCCAGAGAGGAGGAAGGGGGTCAAGCTATTTTCTAAAGCGCCTGCAGGCCAGACAATGAATAATGGATGGAAACTGAACAAGGAGAGATTTAACCTGGAAATAAGGAGAAACTTTCTGACAGTGAGAACAATCAACCAATGGAACAAAAGTTGCCTTCAGAAGTTGTGAGAACTTCATCACTGGAGGCTTTCAAGAAGAGACTGGATTGTCACGTGTCAGAAATGGTGTAGGGTGCTTGGATGGGGGGTTGGACTAGATGACCTAGAAGATCCCTTCCAGCTCTGTTAATCTGTTTCTATATCAATCATCACTTGAGACTTTCAAGAAGAGATTGGACTGCCATCGGTCAGAAATGGTGTAGGGTCTCCCGCTTGGGCGGGGGGTTGGACTAGATGACCTACAAGGTCCCTTCCAGCTCTGTTAATCTGTATCTATATCAATCATCAGTTGATCTGATGATCTGTTATCTGTTATCCTCTAGTGCAACCATTTGCTCAAGCAGGAAACCTTATATACCATTTCAGACAAATGGGCTGTCCAATCTCTTCTTGAAAACCTCCAGCGATAGAGCAGCCACAACTTCTGGTGGCAGGCAGTTCCACTGGCGAATTGTCTTCCCTTGTCGGAAAGTTTCTCCTTCATTCTGGTTGTTTCTCTCTTTGCTCATTTTAAATCTGGTTCACAGAACCAATCGTTGCAATGACTGTGGCTGGGCCCGCCCACCCTGCCCCTCCCCTCCCAGGAGTCTCAAGGTGGCCCATTTTGGATCCCAGGTAAGTGCAGTAAGTCCAGAAATGGGTCTATTTCCAACTTCTGGAGACCCTCTGGATCCCAGGGGAGGACATTTTTGACTTCCCAGAGGCCCAAGGGAAGCCTCAGGACTCTGGGGAAGATGAAAATGACCCCCCCCCCGTGGTGCAGGAGTCTGACTAGGCCACGCCCACCACGGGCCACACCCACCCAGCAACCAGGCAGAGAACCCGGCTGCTAAAATTTTTGCAACCCACCCTTGCACACTTGGGATGCGAATCTGGCCTCCTCCGTTGATTTTCCTAGTCCGAAGGTCTTTTTTATTTTTCCTTTTAGGAATAACACCAGAAGGATATAGGAAGGGTTTTTAATTTATCTAATAGTACATGCGTTGATGGTGGCTAGAATAATATATGCGCAATCCTGGAAGAAGGGAAGCAAGCCGCCCGAAACAGAGACCATAAGGAAAATTACGGCCTGTGCAGAATCGGACCTAGAATTTAAAAAAAAAAAAAAAAAACGAGGGGGTGTAGCTATTCCACCATTAAGCAGACATTGTCAAACACGGATACAGGGATGTTTGCACGTATCTAATGACCTTGTTTTAGCCAACTGCAAAATGTTTCAATATGATCACGAAACACTGACTGTTGTTACTTTCCATCCCAGGACACGTTAGCTCAGTATGATAACAACGGACCGGTCGCTCGCTGCGACAAGGGGGAAATCGGAGTATTACGAAACGTTGAATTAATTGTATCACTTGTTGCACAGAAGAAGGCAAAGTCGGAACCTAAGTAGCTATGAGGATCAGGATAATTAGCAAGCAACGTATCGAACAAGGGGATTGTAAACGGTGAAGTAAAATTTATACATATGTATAATAATTGTAATGCCAGAATGAATGCACTGTGATGTATTCTTATAATAAAAATAAAAATAAATAAATAAATAAAGGAGGAGGAGATCAGGTAACACACACAAACACACACACACGAACACACTGGGAACACTGCAACCATCATAAATATGAACCAAGAGGTCTGAATTTTGATCACGTGACCCTGGGGAATGACACACAATGGTCGTAAGCGTGAAACACGCACCTAAGTCACTTCCCCCACCCCCACCCCCGGTGGCTTAGCGATCATGCAAAGCTACAACAGACACACCCATACACTGTTATTTACAATTGCGGTCATAAGTCAAGGACTACCTGCATATAGTTTAACCTTGAGTTGCGCATAAATGCAGGTAGTTGTCAACTCATAAAAGATAAAAAGACCAACCTATGGCCTTTTTAGAGTTGCCAACAGCTTGCAAACCGAAAGTGCATTCCAGAAATATTTTCAAAGATAGTAACTAGGTGACTTAAGTTTCTGCTGTGCTAAAATCTAACTGGAGAGCCTGATTGATGCCTCTGGGCTATGGAGGTGTCCCATTGGAGAATAGGAATTACGATACTCCCAGGGGGTGGGGTGGGGGGGAAACCAGGGTCAAGGGTGATAAGGAATGAGGTGTCTCAGAGTCAGCTCCCCCAGGCAGTGCCGGCATGTTAACTCCCAATAAATCCTTTTGAAGTTTTAGAAGTTTGGCTCGAGACTCATGATTTAAATTGCGTGACTGTCGGAATCCTGACAGTAGTCCTCGACTTACCACAGTTCATTTAGTGACCATTCGAAGCTACAACAGTGCTGAAAAAAAAAGTGACGTAGGACCATTTTTTTTCACACTTACAACCACTGCAGCATCTCTGTGCTACATTCAGATGCTTGTCTCCAATTTATGAGGGTCGCAGTGTCGCTGGGGTCACGTGATCCCCTTTTGTGACCGTCCGACGAGCCAAGTCAAGGGGGGGAAGCTAGATTCACTTAACAACCAGGTTCACACTACAGTGATTCACA